>NW_027175464.1:0-202983 GCF_028021215.1 Eschrichtius robustus | reverse complement strand
TGGGTTCGCCTTTCCAGCTACTTTACTAGCAATCTCCCTACTTGGAGAATCAGCACCTTTAAGCTCCTGTTCCCTACAGGTTGCAATTTGTCCTGAGGATGAACGGGAAGAGGGGCAACCAATGAGAGACTAGATCTAGGTGTTGGGACAGGCACAGGTCACTCTATTTTCCCATCAGGAAGAAGAATTAACCACAGGCTCAGCCTGCCGTCAGGAACCAGAATAGGGCCTGAGGCAATCCCGCGCTTTTGCGGCCAGCTCCCAAAAAAGCGAGTTGAAAAATGGAGCTCAGGGACACTGCAATTCACAAACCCGCAGAGTTATAAATGATAACTCTCATCCACAGATATATTGAGGGAAGGCAACGAAGAGGATTTGAAAGCAAGGCAGAATTGCAGGAAAGAGATTTCAGGAGGTAGATTCGAAACGCCTTTAAAGCACATGAAAAGCGGCAAAACGTCGACAATGATGCCCTTGGCCAAAAAGGGCGTATGCATTTTTTCCTGAATATATTCAGGAAAAAACGCATACGCTCTTTTTGGCCAACCACGCAACCTGGAAAGGCAAATCAGCGCTACAAAGAAGTCTCGCTTCCCATCGGTCAAAAGGGCCATGCTGCAAAAAGTGTCAAAACCAGAAATGCAGTACAGGCCATGGAGAAATGGCAGCCTTGCTACGCTGATGGGCGGGATGTAAATTGCCAAAAGCCACTCTGGAGAAGTGTACGGTGTGTCCTGAAACATCGAAAAAACACAGCTTAGGGAGCATAGGGCACATCCACTCATGGGCGTATAAATTGGGAAAACTAAAAATCAGCAAGACACAGGCACCCCAATGTTTAGGGCTGCTATGTTGACAAGAACCTCCACTTCATGACACCTTAAATATCCCAGGAAAGAGAAAAATGGATAAAGAAGTTGTGGTCCTTATCTACAAAGGAATATCACTCAGACATGAAATCAATGTCATAAGGCTAGTAGAAGCAAGATGAGTGGATTTAGGTACGACGATTCTAAGTGAAATAAGTCACACAGAAAAAGACACTTATCATAAGCTATCACTTATAGAGGGAATGTAAAAACCGCTACACTCGAACTGAATTACAGAACAGAACAGAATCACACGTTTAGAAAACACACTATGGCTGCTTAACGGGAAAGGTGAGGTGGGGTGATGCATAAAACAAGGGTTTCAAATTCGCTCAGATACCGTTCCATACACCCAATATGTAATAGACAAGACCTACTCCTTGCTCAGTGAACTGGACTCAACACCCCCTATTCACGGCACAAGAATATATCTGACTAGTAAGAATCTTAAAACCTATATATTGATATCTCTCTGGAAGGGAGCCAAGTGGGTGTAAAGCCGCATAAACACAGCCGTGAAAAGCAGCTAAACCCCATTATAAAAATAAATTACTTTTAAAAACCCGTAAAACAAAGACAGTGAAAGAGAGAGAAATTCTTACAAAATTCGTTCAGGGGCTGTGATGCAACCCGGATTGACCATATCTAGACCCACACCGGGATGAGACATAAGGGTGGACACTCTTGGGGCTGAGAGGTTGGGTGAGGTTGGGTGAGCAAACTCAGACCCTTTAAAGTAATACTGCGTGGTACCCATCCCATGGGTCCCAAATCTCCAGGTTCAAAGGCATCTTCCTACATCGAAAACATGCATGAGAAACCCAGAAGATGGTACACCGTGTGATTTTGAAAGGTTTCTAAAACGCACCCAATTTCTCATCTCCTTGTGCTCGGGTTCACCTTTCCAGCTACTTTACTAGCAATCTCCCTACTTGGAGAATCAGCACCTTTAACCTCCTGTTCCCTACAGGTTGCAATTTGTCCTGAGGATGAACGGGAAGAGGGGAAACAAATGAGAGACTAGATCTAGGTGTTGGGACAGGCACAGGTCACTCTATTTTCCCATCAGGAAGAAGAATTAAACACAGGCTCAGCCTGCCGCCGGGAACCAGAATAGGGCCTGAGGCAATCCCGAGCTATTTCGTCCAGCTCCCAAAAAAGACAGTTCAAAAATGGAGCTCAGGGGCACTGCAATTCACAAACCTGCTGAGTTATAAATGATAACTCTCGTCCACAAATATATTGAGGGAAGGCAACGAAGAGGAGTTGAAAGCAAGGCAGAATTGCAGGAAACAGGTTTCAGGAGGTAGATTCGAATCGCCTTTAAAGCACATGAAAAGCGGCAAAACATCGACAGTGATGCCCTTGGCCAAAAAGGGCGTAAGCGTTTTTTCCTGAATATATTCAGGAAAAAACGCATACGCCCTTTTTGGCCAACCAAGCAACCTGGAAAGGCAAATCAGCACTACAAAGAAGTCTCGCTTCCCATCCGTCAAAAGGGCCATGCTGCAAAAATTTTCAAAACCAGAAATGCAGGACAGGCCATGGAGAAAATGGCAGCCTTGCTACGCTGATGGGCGGGATGTAAATTGCCAACAGCCACTCTGGAGAAGTGTACGGTGTGTCCTGAAACATCGAAAAAACACAGCTTAGGGAGCATAGGGCACGTCCACTCATGGCGTATAAATTGGGAAAACTAAAAATCAGCAAGACACAGGCACCCCAATGTTTAGGGCTGCTATGTTGACAAGAACCTCCACTTCATGACACCTTAAATATCCCAGGAAAGAGAAAAATGGATAAAGAAGTTGTGGTCCTTATGTACAAAGGAATATCCCTCAGACATGAAATCAATGTCATAAGGCTAGTAGAAGCAAGATGAGTGGATTTAGGTATGACGATGCTAAGTGAAATAAGTCACACAGAAAAAGACACTTATCATAAGCTATCACTTATAGAGCGAATGTAAAAACCGCTACACTTGAACTGAATTACAAAACAGAACAGAGTCACACGTTTAGAAAACACACTATGGCTGCTTAACGGGAAAGGTGAGGTGGGGTGATGCATAAAACAAGGGTTTCAAATTCGCTCAGATACCGTTCCATACACCCAATATGTAATAGACAAGACCTACTCCTTGCTCAGTGAACTGGACTCAACACCCCCTATTCACCGCACAAGAATATATGTGACTAGTAAGAATCGTAAAACCTATGTATTGATATCTCTCTGGAAGTGTGTCAAGTGGGTGTAAAGCCGCATAAACACAGCCGTGAAAAGCAGCTAAACCCCATTATAAAAATAAATTACTTTTAAAATCCTGTAAAACAAAGACAGTGAAAGAGAGAGAAATTCTTACAAAATTCGTTCAGGAGCTGTGATGCAACCTGGATTGACCATATCTAGACCCACACCTGGATGAGACATAAGGGTGGACACTCTTGGGGCTGAGAGGTTGGGTGAGGTTGGGTGAGCAAACTCAGACCCTTTAAAGTAGTACTGCGTGGTACCCATCCCATGGGTCCCAAATCTCCAGGTTCAAGGGCATCTTCCTACATCGAAAACATGCATGAGAAACCCAGAAGATGGAACACCGTGTGATTTTGAAAGGTTTCTAAAACGCACCCAATTTCTCATCTCCTTGTGCTCGGGTTCGCCTTTCCAGCTACTTTACTAGCAATCTCCCTACTTGGAGAATCAGCACCTTTAAGCTCCTGTTCCCTACAGGTTGCAATTTGTCCTGAGGATGAACGGGAAGAGGGGCAACCAATGAGAGACTAGATCTAGGTGTTGGGACAGGCACAGGTCACTCTATTTTCCCATCAGGAAGAAGAATTAACCACAGGCTCAGCCTGCCGTCAGGAACCAGAATAGGGCCTGAGGCAATCCCGCGCTTTTGCGGCCAGCTCCCAAAAAAGCGAGTTGAAAAATGGAGCTCAGGGACACTGCAATTCACAAACCCGCAGAGTTATAAATGATAACTCTCATCCACAGATATATTGAGGGAAGGCAACGAAGAGGATTTGAAAGCAAGGCAGAATTGCAGGAAAGAGATTTCAGGAGGTAGATTCGAAACGCCTTTAAAGCACATGAAAAGCGGCAAAACGTCGACAATGATGCCCTTGGCCAAAAAGGGCGTATGCATTTTTTCCTGAATATATTCAGGAAAAAACGCATACGCTCTTTTTGGCCAACCACGCAACCTGGAAAGGCAAATCAGCGCTACAAAGAAGTCTCGCTTCCCATCGGTCAAAAGGGCCATGCTGCAAAAAGTGTCAAAACCAGAAATGCAGTACAGGCCATGGAGAAATGGCAGCCTTGCTACGCTGATGGGCGGGATGTAAATTGCCAAAAGCCACTCTGGAGAAGTGTACGGTGTGTCCTGAAACATCGAAAAAACACAGCTTAGGGAGCATAGGGCACATCCACTCATGGGCGTATAAATTGGGAAAACTAAAAATCAGCAAGACACAGGCACCCCAATGTTTAGGGCTGCTATGTTGACAAGAACCTCCACTTCATGACACCTTAAATATCCCAGGAAAGAGAAAAATGGATAAAGAAGTTGTGGTCCTTATCTACAAAGGAATATCACTCAGACATGAAATCAATGTCATAAGGCTAGTAGAAGCAAGATGAGTGGATTTAGGTACGACGATTCTAAGTGAAATAAGTCACACAGAAAAAGACACTTATCATAAGCTATCACTTATAGAGGGAATGTAAAAACCGCTACACTCGAACTGAATTACAGAACAGAACAGAATCACACGTTTAGAAAACACACTATGGCTGCTTAACGGGAAAGGTGAGGTGGGGTGATGCATAAAACAAGGGTTTCAAATTCGCTCAGATACCGTTCCATACACCCAATATGTAATAGACAAGACCTACTCCTTGCTCAGTGAACTGGACTCAACACCCCCTATTCACGGCACAAGAATATATCTGACTAGTAAGAATCTTAAAACCTATATATTGATATCTCTCTGGAAGGGAGCCAAGTGGGTGTAAAGCCGCATAAACACAGCCGTGAAAAGCAGCTAAACCCCATTATAAAAATAAATTACTTTTAAAAACCCGTAAAACAAAGACAGTGAAAGAGAGAGAAATTCTTACAAAATTCGTTCAGGGGCTGTGATGCAACCCGGATTGACCATATCTAGACCCACACCGGGATGAGACATAAGGGTGGACACTCTTGGGGCTGAGAGGTTGGGTGAGGTTGGGTGAGCAAACTCAGACCCTTTAAAGTAATACTGCGTGGTACCCATCCCATGGGTCCCAAATCTCCAGGTTCAAAGGCATCTTCCTACATCGAAAACATGCATGAGAAACCCAGAAGATGGTACACCGTGTGATTTTGAAAGGTTTCTAAAACGCACCCAATTTCTCATCTCCTTGTGCTCGGGTTCACCTTTCCAGCTACTTTACTAGCAATCTCCCTACTTGGAGAATCAGCACCTTTAACCTCCTGTTCCCTACAGGTTGCAATTTGTCCTGAGGATGAACGGGAAGAGGGGAAACAAATGAGAGACTAGATCTAGGTGTTGGGACAGGCACAGGTCACTCTATTTTCCCATCAGGAAGAAGAATTAAACACAGGCTCAGCCTGCCGCCGGGAACCAGAATAGGGCCTGAGGCAATCCCGAGCTATTTCGTCCAGCTCCCAAAAAAGACAGTTCAAAAATGGAGCTCAGGGGCACTGCAATTCACAAACCTGCTGAGTTATAAATGATAACTCTCGTCCACAAATATATTGAGGGAAGGCAACGAAGAGGAGTTGAAAGCAAGGCAGAATTGCAGGAAACAGGTTTCAGGAGGTAGATTCGAATCGCCTTTAAAGCACATGAAAAGCGGCAAAACATCGACAGTGATGCCCTTGGCCAAAAAGGGCGTAAGCGTTTTTTCCTGAATATATTCAGGAAAAAACGCATACGCCCTTTTTGGCCAACCAAGCAACCTGGAAAGGCAAATCAGCGCTACAAAGAAGTCTCGCTTCCCATCCGTCAAAAGGGCCATGCTGCAAAAATTTTCAAAACCAGAAATGCAGGACAGGCCATGGAGAAATGGCAGCCTTGCTACGCTGATGGGCGGGATGTAAATTGCCAACAGCCACTCTGGAGAAGTGTACGGTGTGTCCTGAAACATCGAAAAAACACAGCTTAGGGAGCATAGGGCACGTCCACTCATGGGCGTATAAATTGGGAAAACTAAAAATCAGCAAGACACAGGCACCCCAATGTTTAGGGCTGCTATGTTGACAAGAACCTCCACTTCATGACACCTTAAATATCCCAGGAAAGAGAAAAATGGATAAAGAAGTTGTGGTCCTTATGTACAAAGGAATATCCCTCAGACATGAAATCAATGTCATAAGGCTAGTAGAAGCAAGATGAGTGGATTTAGGTATGACGATGCTAAGTGAAATAAGTCACACAGAAAAAGACACTTATCATAAGCTATCACTTATAGAGCGAATGTAAAAACCGCTACACTTGAACTGAATTACAAAACAGAACAGAGTCACACGTTTAGAAAACACACTATGGCTGCTTAACGGGAAAGGTGAGGTGGGGTGATGCATAAAACAAGGGTTTCAAATTCGCTCAGATACCGTTCCATACACCCAATATGTAATAGACAAGACCTACTCCTTGCTCAGTGAACTGGACTCAACACCCCCTATTCACCGCACAAGAATATATGTGACTAGTAAGAATCGTAAAACCTATGTATTGATATCTCTCTGGAAGTGTGTCAAGTGGGTGTAAAGCCGCATAAACACAGCCGTGAAAAGCAGCTAAACCCCATTATAAAAATAAATTACTTTTAAAATCCTGTAAAACAAAGACAGTGAAAGAGAGAGAAATTCTTACAAAATTCGTTCAGGAGCTGTGATGCAACCTGGATTGACCATATCTAGACCCACACCTGGATGAGACATAAGGGTGGACACTCTTGGGGCTGAGAGGTTGGGTGAGGTTGGGTGAGCAAACTCAGACCCTTTAAAGTAGTACTGCGTGGTACCCATCCCATGGGTCCCAAATCTCCAGGTTCAAGGGCATCTTCCTACATCGAAAACATGCATGAGAAACCCAGAAGATGGAACACCGTGTGATTTTGAAAGGTTTCTAAAACGCACCCAATTTCTCATCTCCTTGTGCTCGGGTTCGCCTTTCCAGCTACTTTACTAGCAATCTCCCTACTTGGAGAATCAGCACCTTTAAGCTCCTGTTCCCTACAGGTTGCAATTTGTCCTGAGGATGAACGGGAAGAGGGGCAACCAATGAGAGACTAGATCTAGGTGTTGGGACAGGCACAGGTCACTCTATTTTCCCATCAGGAAGAAGAATTAACCACAGGCTCAGCCTGCCGTCAGGAACCAGAATAGGGCCTGAGGCAATCCCGCGCTTTTGCGGCCAGCTCCCAAAAAAGCGAGTTGAAAAATGGAGCTCAGGGACACTGCAATTCACAAACCCGCAGAGTTATAAATGATAACTCTCATCCACAGATATATTGAGGGAAGGCAACGAAGAGGATTTGAAAGCAAGGCAGAATTGCAGGAAAGAGATTTCAGGAGGTAGATTCGAAACGCCTTTAAAGCACATGAAAAGCGGCAAAACGTCGACAATGATGCCCTTGGCCAAAAAGGGCGTATGCATTTTTTCCTGAATATATTCAGGAAAAAACGCATACGCTCTTTTTGGCCAACCACGCAACCTGGAAAGGCAAATCAGCGCTACAAAGAAGTCTCGCTTCCCATCGGTCAAAAGGGCCATGCTGCAAAAAGTGTCAAAACCAGAAATGCAGTACAGGCCATGGAGAAATGGCAGCCTTGCTACGCTGATGGGCGGGATGTAAATTGCCAAAAGCCACTCTGGAGAAGTGTACGGTGTGTCCTGAAACATCGAAAAAACACAGCTTAGGGAGCATAGGGCACATCCACTCATGGGCGTATAAATTGGGAAAACTAAAAATCAGCAAGACACAGGCACCCCAATGTTTAGGGCTGCTATGTTGACAAGAACCTCCACTTCATGACACCTTAAATATCCCAGGAAAGAGAAAAATGGATAAAGAAGTTGTGGTCCTTATCTACAAAGGAATATCACTCAGACATGAAATCAATGTCATAAGGCTAGTAGAAGCAAGATGAGTGGATTTAGGTACGACGATTCTAAGTGAAATAAGTCACACAGAAAAAGACACTTATCATAAGCTATCACTTATAGAGGGAATGTAAAAACCGCTACACTCGAACTGAATTACAGAACAGAACAGAATCACACGTTTAGAAAACACACTATGGCTGCTTAACGGGAAAGGTGAGGTGGGGTGATGCATAAAACAAGGGTTTCAAATTCGCTCAGATACCGTTCCATACACCCAATATGTAATAGACAAGACCTACTCCTTGCTCAGTGAACTGGACTCAACACCCCCTATTCACGGCACAAGAATATATCTGACTAGTAAGAATCTTAAAACCTATATATTGATATCTCTCTGGAAGGGAGCCAAGTGGGTGTAAAGCCGCATAAACACCGCCGTGAAAAGCAGCTAAACCCCATTATAAAAATAAATTACTTTTAAAAACCCGTAAAACAAAGACAGTGAAAGAGAGAGAAATTCTTACAAAATTCGTTCAGGGGCTGTGATGCAACCCGGATTGACCATATCTAGACCCACACCGGGATGAGACATAAGGGTGGACACTCTTGGGGCTGAGAGGTTGGGTGAGGTTGGGTGAGCAAACTCAGACCCTTTAAAGTAATACTGCGTGGTACCCATCCCATGGGTCCCAAATCTCCAGGTTCAAAGGCATCTTCCTACATCGAAAACATGCATGAGAAACCCAGAAGATGGTACACCGTGTGATTTTGAAAGGTTTCTAAAACGCACCCAATTTCTCATCTCCTTGTGCTCGGGTTCACCTTTCCAGCTACTTTACTAGCAATCTCCCTACTTGGAGAATCAGCACCTTTAACCTCCTGTTCCCTACAGGTTGCAATTTGTCCTGAGGATGAACGGGAAGAGGGGAAACAAATGAGAGACTAGATCTAGGTGTTGGGACAGGCACAGGTCACTCTATTTTCCCATCAGGAAGAAGAATTAAACACAGGCTCAGCCTGCCGCCGGGAACCAGAATAGGGCCTGAGGCAATCCCGAGCTATTTCGTCCAGCTCCCAAAAAAGACAGTTCAAAAATGGAGCTCAGGGGCACTGCAATTCACAAACCTGCTGAGTTATAAATGATAACTCTCGTCCACAAATATATTGAGGGAAGGCAACGAAGAGGAGTTGAAAGCAAGGCAGAATTGCAGGAAACAGGTTTCAGGAGGTAGATTCGAATCGCCTTTAAAGCACATGAAAAGCGGCAAAACATCGACAGTGATGCCCTTGGCCAAAAAGGGCGTAAGCGTTTTTTCCTGAATATATTCAGGAAAAAACGCATACGCCCTTTTTGGCCAACCAAGCAACCTGGAAAGGCAAATCAGCGCTACAAAGAAGTCTCGCTTCCCATCCGTCAAAAGGGCCATGCTGCAAAAATTTTCAAAACCAGAAATGCAGGACAGGCCATGGAGAAATGGCAGCCTTGCTACGCTGATGGGCGGGATGTAAATTGCCAACAGCCACTCTGGAGAAGTGTACGGTGTGTCCTGAAACATCGAAAAAACACAGCTTAGGGAGCATAGGGCACGTCCACTCATGGGCGTATAAATTGGGAAAACTAAAAATCAGCAAGACACAGGCACCCCAATGTTTAGGGCTGCTATGTTGACAAGAACCTCCACTTCATGACACCTTAAATATCCCAGGAAAGAGAAAAATGGATAAAGAAGTTGTGGTCCTTATGTACAAAGGAATATCCCTCAGACATGAAATCAATGTCATAAGGCTAGTAGAAGCAAGATGAGTGGATTTAGGTATGACGATGCTAAGTGAAATAAGTCACACAGAAAAAGACACTTATCATAAGCTATCACTTATAGAGCGAATGTAAAAACCGCTACACTTGAACTGAATTACAAAACAGAACAGAGTCACACGTTTAGAAAACACACTATGGCTGCTTAACGGGAAAGGTGAGGTGGGGTGATGCATAAAACAAGGGTTTCAAATTCGCTCAGATACCGTTCCATACACCCAATATGTAATAGACAAGACCTACTCCTTGCTCAGTGAACTGGACTCAACACCCCCTATTCACCGCACAAGAATATATGTGACTAGTAAGAATCGTAAAACCTATGTATTGATATCTCTCTGGAAGTGTGTCAAGTGGGTGTAAAGCCGCATAAACACAGCCGTGAAAAGCAGCTAAACCCCATTATAAAAATAAATTACTTTTAAAATCCTGTAAAACAAAGACAGTGAAAGAGAGAGAAATTCTTACAAAATTCGTTCAGGAGCTGTGATGCAACCTGGATTGACCATATCTAGACCCACACCTGGATGAGACATAAGGGTGGACACTCTTGGGGCTGAGAGGTTGGGTGAGGTTGGGTGAGCAAACTCAGACCCTTTAAAGTAGTACTGCGTGGTACCCATCCCATGGGTCCCAAATCTCCAGGTTCAAGGGCATCTTCCTACATCGAAAACATGCATGAGAAACCCAGAAGATGGAACACCGTGTGATTTTGAAAGGTTTCTAAAACGCACCCAATTTCTCATCTCCTTGTGCTCGGGTTCGCCTTTCCAGCTACTTTACTAGCAATCTCCCTACTTGGAGAATCAGCACCTTTAAGCTCCTGTTCCCTACAGGTTGCAATTTGTCCTGAGGATGAACGGGAAGAGGGGCAACCAATGAGAGACTAGATCTAGGTGTTGGGACAGGCACAGGTCACTCTATTTTCCCATCAGGAAGAAGAATTAACCACAGGCTCAGCCTGCCGTCAGGAACCAGAATAGGGCCTGAGGCAATCCCGCGCTTTTGCGGCCAGCTCCCAAAAAAGCGAGTTGAAAAATGGAGCTCAGGGACACTGCAATTCACAAACCCGCAGAGTTATAAATGATAACTCTCATCCACAGATATATTGAGGGAAGGCAACGAAGAGGATTTGAAAGCAAGGCAGAATTGCAGGAAAGAGATTTCAGGAGGTAGATTCGAAACGCCTTTAAAGCACATGAAAAGCGGCAAAACGTCGACAATGATGCCCTTGGCCAAAAAGGGCGTATGCATTTTTTCCTGAATATATTCAGGAAAAAACGCATACGCTCTTTTTGGCCAACCACGCAACCTGGAAAGGCAAATCAGCGCTACAAAGAAGTCTCGCTTCCCATCGGTCAAAAGGGCCATGCTGCAAAAAGTGTCAAAACCAGAAATGCAGTACAGGCCATGGAGAAATGGCAGCCTTGCTACGCTGATGGGCGGGATGTAAATTGCCAAAAGCCACTCTGGAGAAGTGTACGGTGTGTCCTGAAACATCGAAAAAACACAGCTTAGGGAGCATAGGGCACATCCACTCATGGGCGTATAAATTGGGAAAACTAAAAATCAGCAAGACACAGGCACCCCAATGTTTAGGGCTGCTATGTTGACAAGAACCTCCACTTCATGACACCTTAAATATCCCAGGAAAGAGAAAAATGGATAAAGAAGTTGTGGTCCTTATCTACAAAGGAATATCACTCAGACATGAAATCAATGTCATAAGGCTAGTAGAAGCAAGATGAGTGGATTTAGGTACGACGATTCTAAGTGAAATAAGTCACACAGAAAAAGACACTTATCATAAGCTATCACTTATAGAGGGAATGTAAAAACCGCTACACTCGAACTGAATTACAGAACAGAACAGAATCACACGTTTAGAAAACACACTATGGCTGCTTAACGGGAAAGGTGAGGTGGGGTGATGCATAAAACAAGGGTTTCAAATTCGCTCAGATACCGTTCCATACACCCAATATGTAATAGACAAGACCTACTCCTTGCTCAGTGAACTGGACTCAACACCCCCTATTCACGGCACAAGAATATATCTGACTAGTAAGAATCTTAAAACCTATATATTGATATCTCTCTGGAAGGGAGCCAAGTGGGTGTAAAGCCGCATAAACACAGCCGTGAAAAGCAGCTAAACCCCATTATAAAAATAAATTACTTTTAAAAACCCGTAAAACAAAGACAGTGAAAGAGAGAGAAATTCTTACAAAATTCGTTCAGGGGCTGTGATGCAACCCGGATTGACCATATCTAGACCCACACCGGGATGAGACATAAGGGTGGACACTCTTGGGGCTGAGAGGTTGGGTGAGGTTGGGTGAGCAAACTCAGACCCTTTAAAGTAATACTGCGTGGTACCCATCCCATGGGTCCCAAATCTCCAGGTTCAAAGGCATCTTCCTACATCGAAAACATGCATGAGAAACCCAGAAGATGGTACACCGTGTGATTTTGAAAGGTTTCTAAAACGCACCCAATTTCTCATCTCCTTGTGCTCGGGTTCACCTTTCCAGCTACTTTACTAGCAATCTCCCTACTTGGAGAATCAGCACCTTTAACCTCCTGTTCCCTACAGGTTGCAATTTGTCCTGAGGATGAACGGGAAGAGGGGAAACAAATGAGAGACTAGATCTAGGTGTTGGGACAGGCACAGGTCACTCTATTTTCCCATCAGGAAGAAGAATTAAACACAGGCTCAGCCTGCCGCCGGGAACCAGAATAGGGCCTGAGGCAATCCCGAGCTATTTCGTCCAGCTCCCAAAAAAGACAGTTCAAAAATGGAGCTCAGGGGCACTGCAATTCACAAACCTGCTGAGTTATAAATGATAACTCTCGTCCACAAATATATTGAGGGAAGGCAACGAAGAGGAGTTGAAAGCAAGGCAGAATTGCAGGAAACAGGTTTCAGGAGGTAGATTCGAATCGCCTTTAAAGCACATGAAAAGCGGCAAAACATCGACAGTGATGCCCTTGGCCAAAAAGGGCGTAAGCGTTTTTTCCTGAATATATTCAGGAAAAAACGCATACGCCCTTTTTGGCCAACCAAGCAACCTGGAAAGGCAAATCAGCGCTACAAAGAAGTCTCGCTTCCCATCCGTCAAAAGGGCCATGCTGCAAAAATTTTCAAAACCAGAAATGCAGGACAGGCCATGGAGAAATGGCAGCCTTGCTACGCTGATGGGCGGGATGTAAATTGCCAACAGCCACTCTGGAGAAGTGTACGGTGTGTCCTGAAACATCGAAAAAACACAGCTTAGGGAGCATAGGGCACGTCCACTCATGGGCGTATAAATTGGGAAAACTAAAAATCAGCAAGACACAGGCACCCCAATGTTTAGGGCTGCTATGTTGACAAGAACCTCCACTTCATGACACCTTAAATATCCCAGGAAAGAGAAAAATGGATAAAGAAGTTGTGGTCCTTATGTACAAAGGAATATCCCTCAGACATGAAATCAATGTCATAAGGCTAGTAGAAGCAAGATGAGTGGATTTAGGTATGACGATGCTAAGTGAAATAAGTCACACAGAAAAAGACACTTATCATAAGCTATCACTTATAGAGCGAATGTAAAAACCGCTACACTTGAACTGAATTACAAAACAGAACAGAGTCACACGTTTAGAAAACACACTATGGCTGCTTAACGGGAAAGGTGAGGTGGGGTGATGCATAAAACAAGGGTTTCAAATTCGCTCAGATACCGTTCCATACACCCAATATGTAATAGACAAGACCTACTCCTTGCTCAGTGAACTGGACTCAACACCCCCTATTCACCGCACAAGAATATATGTGACTAGTAAGAATCGTAAAACCTATGTATTGATATCTCTCTGGAAGTGTGTCAAGTGGGTGTAAAGCCGCATAAACACAGCCGTGAAAAGCAGCTAAACCCCATTATAAAAATAAATTACTTTTAAAATCCTGTAAAACAAAGACAGTGAAAGAGAGAGAAATTCTTACAAAATTCGTTCAGGAGCTGTGATGCAACCTGGATTGACCATATCTAGACCCACACCTGGATGAGACATAAGGGTGGACACTCTTGGGGCTGAGAGGTTGGGTGAGGTTGGGTGAGCAAACTCAGACCCTTTAAAGTAGTACTGCGTGGTACCCATCCCATGGGTCCCAAATCTCCAGGTTCAAGGGCATCTTCCTACATCGAAAACATGCATGAGAAACCCAGAAGATGGAACACCGTGTGATTTTGAAAGGTTTCTAAAACGCACCCAATTTCTCATCTCCTTGTGCTCGGGTTCGCCTTTCCAGCTACTTTACTAGCAATCTCCCTACTTGGAGAATCAGCACCTTTAAGCTCCTGTTCCCTACAGGTTGCAATTTGTCCTGAGGATGAACGGGAAGAGGGGCAACCAATGAGAGACTAGATCTAGGTGTTGGGACAGGCACAGGTCACTCTATTTTCCCATCAGGAAGAAGAATTAACCACAGGCTCAGCCTGCCGTCAGGAACCAGAATAGGGCCTGAGGCAATCCCGCGCTTTTGCGGCCAGCTCCCAAAAAAGCGAGTTGAAAAATGGAGCTCAGGGACACTGCAATTCACAAACCCGCAGAGTTATAAATGATAACTCTCATCCACAGATATATTGAGGGAAGGCAACGAAGAGGATTTGAAAGCAAGGCAGAATTGCAGGAAAGAGATTTCAGGAGGTAGATTCGAAACGCCTTTAAAGCACATGAAAAGCGGCAAAACGTCGACAATGATGCCCTTGGCCAAAAAGGGCGTATGCATTTTTTCCTGAATATATTCAGGAAAAAACGCATACGCTCTTTTTGGCCAACCACGCAACCTGGAAAGGCAAATCAGCGCTACAAAGAAGTCTCGCTTCCCATCGGTCAAAAGGGCCATGCTGCAAAAAGTGTCAAAACCAGAAATGCAGTACAGGCCATGGAGAAATGGCAGCCTTGCTACGCTGATGGGCGGGATGTAAATTGCCAAAAGCCACTCTGGAGAAGTGTACGGTGTGTCCTGAAACATCGAAAAAACACAGCTTAGGGAGCATAGGGCACATCCACTCATGGGCGTATAAATTGGGAAAACTAAAAATCAGCAAGACACAGGCACCCCAATGTTTAGGGCTGCTATGTTGACAAGAACCTCCACTTCATGACACCTTAAATATCCCAGGAAAGAGAAAAATGGATAAAGAAGTTGTGGTCCTTATCTACAAAGGAATATCACTCAGACATGAAATCAATGTCATAAGGCTAGTAGAAGCAAGATGAGTGGATTTAGGTACGACGATTCTAAGTGAAATAAGTCACACAGAAAAAGACACTTATCATAAGCTATCACTTATAGAGGGAATGTAAAAACCGCTACACTCGAACTGAATTACAGAACAGAACAGAATCACACGTTTAGAAAACACACTATGGCTGCTTAACGGGAAAGGTGAGGTGGGGTGATGCATAAAACAAGGGTTTCAAATTCGCTCAGATACCGTTCCATACACCCAATATGTAATAGACAAGACCTACTCCTTGCTCAGTGAACTGGACTCAACACCCCCTATTCACGGCACAAGAATATATCTGACTAGTAAGAATCTTAAAACCTATATATTGATATCTCTCTGGAAGGGAGCCAAGTGGGTGTAAAGCCGCATAAACACAGCCGTGAAAAGCAGCTAAACCCCATTATAAAAATAAATTACTTTTAAAAACCCGTAAAACAAAGACAGTGAAAGAGAGAGAAATTCTTACAAAATTCTTTCAGGGGCTGTGATGCAACCCGGATTGACCATATCTAGACCCACACCGGGATGAGACATAAGGGTGGACACTCTTGGGGCTGAGAGGTTGGGTGAGGTTGGGTGAGCAAACTCAGACCCTTTAAAGTAATACTGCGTGGTACCCATCCCATGGGTCCCAAATCTCCAGGTTCAAAGGCATCTTCCTACATCGAAAACATGCATGAGAAACCCAGAAGATGGTACACCGTGTGATTTTGAAAGGTTTCTAAAACGCACCCAATTTCTCATCTCCTTGTGCTCGGGTTCACCTTTCCAGCTACTTTACTAGCAATCTCCCTACTTGGAGAATCAGCACCTTTAACCTCCTGTTCCCTACAGGTTGCAATTTGTCCTGAGGATGAACGGGAAGAGGGGAAACAAATGAGAGACTAGATCTAGGTGTTGGGACAGGCACAGGTCACTCTATTTTCCCATCAGGAAGAAGAATTAAACACAGGCTCAGCCTGCCGCCGGGAACCAGAATAGGGCCTGAGGCAATCCCGAGCTATTTCGTCCAGCTCCCAAAAAAGACAGTTCAAAAATGGAGCTCAGGGGCACTGCAATTCACAAACCTGCTGAGTTATAAATGATAACTCTCGTCCACAAATATATTGAGGGAAGGCAACGAAGAGGAGTTGAAAGCAAGGCAGAATTGCAGGAAACAGGTTTCAGGAGGTAGATTCGAATCGCCTTTAAAGCACATGAAAAGCGGCAAAACATCGACAGTGATGCCCTTGGCCAAAAAGGGCGTAAGCGTTTTTTCCTGAATATATTCAGGAAAAAACGCATACGCCCTTTTTGGCCAACCAAGCAACCTGGAAAGGCAAATCAGCGCTACAAAGAAGTCTCGCTTCCCATCCGTCAAAAGGGCCATGCTGCAAAAATTTTCAAAACCAGAAATGCAGGACAGGCCATGGAGAAATGGCAGCCTTGCTACGCTGATGGGCGGGATGTAAATTGCCAACAGCCACTCTGGAGAAGTGTACGGTGTGTCCTGAAACATCGAAAAAACACAGCTTAGGGAGCATAGGGCACGTCCACTCATGGGCGTATAAATTGGGAAAACTAAAAATCAGCAAGACACAGGCACCCCAATGTTTAGGGCTGCTATGTTGACAAGAACCTCCACTTCATGACACCTTAAATATCCCAGGAAAGAGAAAAATGGATAAAGAAGTTGTGGTCCTTATGTACAAAGGAATATCCCTCAGACATGAAATCAATGTCATAAGGCTAGTAGAAGCAAGATGAGTGGATTTAGGTATGACGATGCTAAGTGAAATAAGTCACACAGAAAAAGACACTTATCATAAGCTATCACTTATAGAGCGAATGTAAAAACCGCTACACTTGAACTGAATTACAAAACAGAACAGAGTCACACGTTTAGAAAACACACTATGGCTGCTTAACGGGAAAGGTGAGGTGGGGTGATGCATAAAACAAGGGTTTCAAATTCGCTCAGATACCGTTCCATACACCCAATATGTAATAGACAAGACCTACTCCTTGCTCAGTGAACTGGACTCAACACCCCCTATTCACCGCACAAGAATATATGTGACTAGTAAGAATCGTAAAACCTATGTATTGATATCTCTCTGGAAGTGTGTCAAGTGGGTGTAAAGCCGCATAAACACAGCCGTGAAAAGCAGCTAAACCCCATTATAAAAATAAATTACTTTTAAAATCCTGTAAAACAAAGACAGTGAAAGAGAGAGAAATTCTTACAAAATTCGTTCAGGAGCTGTGATGCAACCTGGATTGACCATATCTAGACCCACACCTGGATGAGACATAAGGGTGGACACTCTTGGGGCTGAGAGGTTGGGTGAGGTTGGGTGAGCAAACTCAGACCCTTTAAAGTAGTACTGCGTGGTACCCATCCCATGGGTCCCAAATCTCCAGGTTCAAGGGCATCTTCCTACATCGAAAACATGCATGAGAAACCCAGAAGATGGAACACCGTGTGATTTTGAAAGGTTTCTAAAACGCACCCAATTTCTCATCTCCTTGTGCTCGGGTTCGCCTTTCCAGCTACTTTACTAGCAATCTCCCTACTTGGAGAATCAGCACCTTTAAGCTCCTGTTCCCTACAGGTTGCAATTTGTCCTGAGGATGAACGGGAAGAGGGGCAACCAATGAGAGACTAGATCTAGGTGTTGGGACAGGCACAGGTCACTCTATTTTCCCATCAGGAAGAAGAATTAACCACAGGCTCAGCCTGCCGTCAGGAACCAGAATAGGGCCTGAGGCAATCCCGCGCTTTTGCGGCCAGCTCCCAAAAAAGCGAGTTGAAAAATGGAGCTCAGGGACACTGCAATTCACAAACCCGCAGAGTTATAAATGATAACTCTCATCCACAGATATATTGAGGGAAGGCAACGAAGAGGATTTGAAAGCAAGGCAGAATTGCAGGAAAGAGATTTCAGGAGGTAGATTCGAAACGCCTTTAAAGCACATGAAAAGCGGCAAAACGTCGACAATGATGCCCTTGGCCAAAAAGGGCGTATGCATTTTTTCCTGAATATATTCAGGAAAAAACGCATACGCTCTTTTTGGCCAACCACGCAACCTGGAAAGGCAAATCAGCGCTACAAAGAAGTCTCGCTTCCCATCGGTCAAAAGGGCCATGCTGCAAAAAGTGTCAAAACCAGAAATGCAGTACAGGCCATGGAGAAATGGCAGCCTTGCTACGCTGATGGGCGGGATGTAAATTGCCAAAAGCCACTCTGGAGAAGTGTACGGTGTGTCCTGAAACATCGAAAAAACACAGCTTAGGGAGCATAGGGCACATCCACTCATGGGCGTATAAATTGGGAAAACTAAAAATCAGCAAGACACAGGCACCCCAATGTTTAGGGCTGCTATGTTGACAAGAACCTCCACTTCATGACACCTTAAATATCCCAGGAAAGAGAAAAATGGATAAAGAAGTTGTGGTCCTTATCTACAAAGGAATATCACTCAGACATGAAATCAATGTCATAAGGCTAGTAGAAGCAAGATGAGTGGATTTAGGTACGACGATTCTAAGTGAAATAAGTCACACAGAAAAAGACACTTATCATAAGCTATCACTTATAGAGGGAATGTAAAAACCGCTACACTCGAACTGAATTACAGAACAGAACAGAATCACACGTTTAGAAAACACACTATGGCTGCTTAACGGGAAAGGTGAGGTGGGGTGATGCATAAAACAAGGGTTTCAAATTCGCTCAGATACCGTTCCATACACCCAATATGTAATAGACAAGACCTACTCCTTGCTCAGTGAACTGGACTCAACACCCCCTATTCACGGCACAAGAATATATCTGACTAGTAAGAATCTTAAAACCTATATATTGATATCTCTCTGGAAGGGAGCCAAGTGGGTGTAAAGCCGCATAAACACAGCCGTGAAAAGCAGCTAAACCCCATTATAAAAATAAATTACTTTTAAAAACCCGTAAAACAAAGACAGTGAAAGAGAGAGAAATTCTTACAAAATTCGTTCAGGGGCTGTGATGCAACCCGGATTGACCATATCTAGACCCACACCGGGATGAGACATAAGGGTGGACACTCTTGGGGCTGAGAGGTTGGGTGAGGTTGGGTGAGCAAACTCAGACCCTTTAAAGTAATACTGCGTGGTACCCATCCCATGGGTCCCAAATCTCCAGGTTCAAAGGCATCTTCCTACATCGAAAACATGCATGAGAAACCCAGAAGATGGTACACCGTGTGATTTTGAAAGGTTTCTAAAACGCACCCAATTTCTCATCTCCTTGTGCTCGGGTTCACCTTTCCAGCTACTTTACTAGCAATCTCCCTACTTGGAGAATCAGCACCTTTAACCTCCTGTTCCCTACAGGTTGCAATTTGTCCTGAGGATGAACGGGAAGAGGGGAAACAAATGAGAGACTAGATCTAGGTGTTGGGACAGGCACAGGTCACTCTATTTTCCCATCAGGAAGAAGAATTAAACACAGGCTCAGCCTGCCGCCGGGAACCAGAATAGGGCCTGAGGCAATCCCGAGCTATTTCGGCCAGCTCCCAAAAAAGACAGTTCAAAAATGGAGCTCAGGGGCACTGCAATTCACAAACCTGCTGAGTTATAAATGATAACTCTCGTCCACAAATATATTGAGGGAAGGCAACGAAGAGGAGTTGAAAGCAAGGCAGAATTGCAGGAAACAGGTTTCAGGAGGTAGATTCGAATCGCCTTTAAAGCACATGAAAAGCGGCAAAACATCGACAGTGATGCCCTTGGCCAAAAAGGGCGTAAGCGTTTTTTCCTGAATATATTCAGGAAAAAACGCATACGCCCTTTTTGGCCAACCAAGCAACCTGGAAAGGCAAATCAGCGCTACAAAGAAGTCTCGCTTCCCATCCGTCAAAAGGGCCATGCTGCAAAAATTTTCAAAACCAGAAATGCAGGACAGGCCATGGAGAAATGGCAGCCTTGCTACGCTGATGGGCGGGATGTAAATTGCCAACAGCCACTCTGGAGAAGTGTACGGTGTGTCCTGAAACATCGAAAAAACACAGCTTAGGGAGCATAGGGCACGTCCACTCATGGGCGTATAAATTGGGAAAACTAAAAATCAGCAAGACACAGGCACCCCAATGTTTAGGGCTGCTATGTTGACAAGAACCTCCACTTCATGACACCTTAAATATCCCAGGAAAGAGAAAAATGGATAAAGAAGTTGTGGTCCTTATGTACAAAGGAATATCCCTCAGACATGAAATCAATGTCATAAGGCTAGTAGAAGCAAGATGAGTGGATTTAGGTATGACGATGCTAAGTGAAATAAGTCACACAGAAAAAGACACTTATCATAAGCTATCACTTATAGAGCGAATGTAAAAACCGCTACACTTGAACTGAATTACAAAACAGAACAGAGTCACACGTTTAGAAAACACACTATGGCTGCTTAACGGGAAAGGTGAGGTGGGGTGATGCATAAAACAAGGGTTTCAAATTCGCTCAGATACCGTTCCATACACCCAATATGTAATAGACAAGACCTACTCCTTGCTCAGTGAACTGGACTCAACACCCCCTATTCACCGCACAAGAATATATGTGACTAGTAAGAATCGTAAAACCTATGTATTGATATCTCTCTGGAAGTGTGTCAAGTGGGTGTAAAGCCGCATAAACACAGCCGTGAAAAGCAGCTAAACCCCATTATAAAAATAAATTACTTTTAAAATCCTGTAAAACAAAGACAGTGAAAGAGAGAGAAATTCTTACAAAATTCGTTCAGGAGCTGTGATGCAACCTGGATTGACCATATCTAGACCCACACCTGGATGAGACATAAGGGTGGACACTCTTGGGGCTGAGAGGTTGGGTGAGGTTGGGTGAGCAAACTCAGACCCTTTAAAGTAGTACTGCGTGGTACCCATCCCATGGGTCCCAAATCTCCAGGTTCAAGGGCATCTTCCTACATCGAAAACATGCATGAGAAACCCAGAAGATGGAACACCGTGTGATTTTGAAAGGTTTCTAAAACGCACCCAATTTCTCATCTCCTTGTGCTCGGGTTCGCCTTTCCAGCTACTTTACTAGCAATCTCCCTACTTGGAGAATCAGCACCTTTAAGCTCCTGTTCCCTACAGGTTGCAATTTGTCCTGAGGATGAACGGGAAGACGGGCAACCAATGAGAGACTAGATCTAGGTGTTGGGACAGGCACAGGTCACTCTATTTTCCCATCAGGAAGAAGAATTAACCACAGGCTCAGCCTGCCGTCAGGAACCAGAATAGGGCCTGAGGCAATCCCGCGCTTTTGCGGCCAGCTCCCAAAAAAGCGAGTTGAAAAATGGAGCTCAGGGACACTGCAATTCACAAACCCGCAGAGTTATAAATGATAACTCTCATCCACAGATATATTGAGGGAAGGCAACGAAGAGGATTTGAAAGCAAGGCAGAATTGCAGGAAAGAGATTTCAGGAGGTAGATTCGAAACGCCTTTAAAGCACATGAAAAGCGGCAAAACGTCGACAATGATGCCCTTGGCCAAAAAGGGCGTATGCATTTTTTCCTGAATATATTCAGGAAAAAACGCATACGCTCTTTTTAGCCAACCACGCAACCTGGAAAGGCAAATCAGCGCTACAAAGAAGTCTCGCTTCCCATCGGTCAAAAGGGCCATGCTGCAAAAAGTGTCAAAACCAGAAATGCAGTACAGGCCATGGAGAAATGGCAGCCTTGCTACGCTGATGGGCGGGATGTAAATTGCCAAAAGCCACTCTGGAGAAGTGTACGGTGTGTCCTGAAACATCGAAAAAACACAGCTTAGGGAGCATAGGGCACATCCACTCATGGGCGTATAAATTGGGAAAACTAAAAATCAGCAAGACACAGGCACCCCAATGTTTAGGGCTGCTATGTTGACAAGAACCTCCACTTCATGACACCTTAAATATCCCAGGAAAGAGAAAAATGGATAAAGAAGTTGTGGTCCTTATCTACAAAGGAATATCACTCAGACATGAAATCAATGTCATAAGGCTAGTAGAAGCAAGATGAGTGGATTTAGGTACGACGATTCTAAGTGAAATAAGTCACACAGAAAAAGACACTTATCATAAGCTATCACTTATAGAGGGAATGTAAAAACCGCTACACTCGAACTGAATTACAGAACAGAACAGAATCACACGTTTAGAAAACACACTATGGCTGCTTAACGGGAAAGGTGAGGTGGGGTGATGCATAAAACAAGGGTTTCAAATTCGCTCAGATACCGTTCCATACACCCAATATGTAATAGACAAGACCTACTCCTTGCTCAGTGAACTGGACTCAACACCCCCTATTCACGGCACAAGAATATATCTGACTAGTAAGAATCTTAAAACCTATATATTGATATCTCTCTGGAAGTGAGCCAAGTGGGTGTAAAGCCGCATAAACACAGCCGTGAAAAGCAGCTAAACCCCATTATAAAAATAAATTACTTTTAAAAACCCGTAAAACAAAGACAGTGAAAGAGAGAGAAATTCTTACAAAATTCGTTCAGGGGTGTGATGCAACCCGGATTGACCATATCTAGACCCACACCGGGATGAGACATAAGGGTGGACACTCTTGGGGCTGAGAGGTTGGGTGAGGTTGGGTGAGCAAACTCAGACCCTTTAAAGTAATACTGCGTGGTACCCATCCCATGGGTCCCAAATCTCCAGGTTCAAAGGCATCTTCCTACATCGAAAACATGCATGAGAAACCCAGAAGATGGTACACCGTGTGATTTTGAAAGGTTTCTAAAACGCACCCAATTTCTCATCTCCTTGTGCTCGGGTTCACCTTTCCAGCTACTTTACTAGCAATCTCCCTACTTGGAGAATCAGCACCTTTAACCTCCTGTTCCCTACAGGTTGCAATTTGTCCTGAGGATGAACGGGAAGAGGGGAAACAAATGAGAGACTAGATCTAGGTGTTGGGACAGGCACAGGTCACTCTATTTTCCCATCAGGAAGAAGAATTAAACACAGGCTCAGCCTGCCGCCGGGAACCAGAATAGGGCCTGAGGCAATCCCGAGCTATTTCAGCCAGCTCCCAAAAAAGACAGTTCAAAAATGGAGCTCAGGGGCACTGCAATTCACAAACCTGCTGAGTTATAAATGATAACTCTCGTCCACAAATATATTGAGGGAAGGCAACGAAGAGGAGTTGAAAGCAAGGCAGAATTGCAGGAAACAGGTTTCAGGAGGTAGATTCGAATCGCCTTTAAAGCACATGAAAAGTGGCAAAACATCGACAGTGATGCCCTTGGCCAAAAAGGGCGTAAGCGTTTTTTCCTGAATATATTCAGGAAAAAACGCATACGCCCTTTTTGGCCAACCAAGCAACCTGGAAAGGCAAATCAGCGCTACAAAGAAGTCTCGCTTCCCATCCGTCAAAAGGGCCATGCTGCAAAAATTTTCAAAACCAGAAATGCAGGACAGGCCATGGAGAAATGGCAGCCTTGCTACGCTGATGGGCGGGATGTAAATTGCCAACAGCCACTCTGGAGAAGTGTACGGTGTGTCCTGAAACATCGAAAAAACACAGCTTAGGGAGCATAGGGCACGTCCACTCATGGGCGTATAAATTGGGAAAACTAAAAATCAGCAAGACACAGGCACCCCAATGTTTAGGGCTGCTATGTTGACAAGAACCTCCACTTCATGACACCTTAAATATCCCAGGAAAGAGAAAAATGGATAAAGAAGTTGTGGTCCTTATGTACAAAGGAATATCCCTCAGACATGAAATCAATGTCATAAGGCTAGTAGAAGCAAGATGAGTGGATTTAGGTATGACGATGCTAAGTGAAATAAGTCACACAGAAAAAGACACTTATCATAAGCTATCACTTATAGAGCGAATGTAAAAACCGCTACACTTGAACTGAATTACAAAACAGAACAGAGTCACAAGTTTAGAAAACACACTATGGCTGCTTAACGGGAAAGGTGAGGTGGGGTGATGCATAAAACAAGGGTTTCAAATTCGCTCAGATACTGTTCCATACACCCAATATGTAATAGACAAGACCTACTCCTTGCTCAGTGAACTGGACTCAACACCCCCTATTCACCGCACAAGAATATATGTGACTAGTAAGAATCGTAAAACCTATGTATTGATATCTCTCTGGAAGTGTGTCAAGTGGGTGTAAAGCTGCATAAACACAGCCGTGAAAAGCAGCTAAACCCCATTATAAAAATAAATTACTTTTAAAATCCTGTAAAACAAAGACAGTGAAAGAGAGAGAAATTCTTAAAAAATTCTTTCAGGAGCTGTGATGCAACCTGGATTGACCATATCTAGACCCACACCTGGATGAGACATAAGGGTGGACACTCTTGGGGCTGAGAGGTTGGGTGAGGTTGGGTGAGCAAACTCAGACCCTTTAAAGTAGTACTGCGTGGTACCCATCCCATGGGTCCCAAATCTCCAGGTTCAAGGGCATCTTCCTACATCGAAAACATGCATGAGAAACCCAGAAGATGGAACACCGTGTGATTTTGAAAGGTTTCTAAAACGCACCCAATTTCTCATCTCCTTGTGCTCGGGTTCGCCTTTCCAGCTACTTTACTAGCAATCTCCCTACTTGGAGAATCAGCACCTTTAACCTCCTGTTCCATACAGGTTGCAATTTGTCCTAAGGATGAATGGGAAGAGGGGCAACCAATGAGAGACTACATATAGGTGTTGGGACAGGCACAGGTCACTCTATTTTCCCATCAGGAAGAAGAATTAACCACAGGCTCAGCCTGCCGTCAGGAACCAGAATAGGGCCTGAGGCAATCCCGCGCTTTTGCGGCCAGCTCCCAATAAAGCGAGCTGAAAAATGGAGCTCAGGGACACTGCAATTCACAAACCCGCAGAGTTATAAATGATAACTCTCATCCACAGATATATTGAGGGAAGGCAACGAAGAGGAGTTGAAAGCAAGGCAGAATTGCAGGAAAGAGATTTCAGGAGGTAGATTCGAAACGCCTTTAAAGCACATGAAAAGCGGCAAAACGTCGACAATGATGCCCTTGGCCAAAAAGGGCGTACGCATTTTTTCCTGAATATATTCAGGAAAAAACGCATACGCTCTTTTTGGCCAACCACGCAACCTGGAAAGGCAAATCAGCGCTACAAAGAAGTCTCGCTTCCCATCGGTCAAAAGGGCCATGCTGCAAAAAGTGTCAAAACCAGAAATGCAGTACAGGCCATGGAGAAATGGCAGCCTTGCTACGCTGATGGGCGGGATGTAAATTGCCAAAAGCCACTCTGGAGAAGTGTTCGGTGTGTCCTGAAACATCGAAAAAACACAGCTTAGGGAGCATAGGGCACATCCACTCATGGGCGTATAAATTGGGAAAACTAAAAATCAGCAAGACACAGGCACCCCAATGTTTAGGGCTGCTATGTTGACAAGAACCTCCACTTCATGACACCTTAAATATCCCAGGAAAGAGAAAAATGGATAAAGAAGTTGTGGTCCTTATCTACAAAGGAATATCACTCAGACATGAAATCAATGTCATAAGGCTAGTAGAAGCAAGATGAGTGGATTTAGGTACGACGATTCTAAGTGAAATAAGTCACACAGAAAAAGACACTTATCATAAGCTATCACTTATAGAGGGAATGTAAAAACCGCTACACTCGAACTGAATTACAGAACAGAACAGAATCACACGTTTAGAAAACACACTATGGCTGCTTAACGGGAAAGGTGAGGTGGGGTGATGCATAAAACAAGGGTTTCAAATTCGCTCAGATACCGTTCCATACACCCAATATGTAATAGACAAGACCTACTCCTTGCTCAGTGAACTGGACTCAACACCCCCTATTCACGGCACAAGAATATATCTGACTAGTAAGAATCTTAAAACCTATATATTGATATCTCTCTGGAAGTGAGCCAAGTGGGTGTAAAGCCGCATAAACACAGCCGTGAAAAGCAGCTAAACCCCATTATAAAAATAAATTACTTTTAAAAACCCGTAAAACAAAGACAGTGAAAGAGAGAGAAATTCTTACAAAATTCGTTCAGGGGCTGTGATGCAACCCGGATTGACCATATCTAGACCCACACCGGGATGAGACATAAGGGTGGACACTCTTGGGGCTGAGAGGTTGGGTGAGGTTGGGTGAGCAAACTCAGACCCTTTAAAGTAATACTGCGAGGTACCCATCCCATGGGTCCCAAATCTCCAGGTTCAAAGGCATCTTCCTACATCGAAAACATGCATGAGAAACCCAGAAGATGGTACACCGTGTGATTTTGAAAGGTTTCTAAAACGCACCCAATTTCTCATCTCCTTGTGCTCGGGTTCACCTTTCCAGCTACTTTACTAGCAATCTCCCTACTTGGAGAATCAGCACCTTTAACCTCCTGTTCCCTACAGGTTGCAATTTGTCCTGAGGATGAACGGGAAGAGGGGAAACAAATGAGAGACTAGATCTAGGTGTTGGGACAGGCACAGGTCACTCTATTTTCCCATCAGGAAGAAGAATTAACCACAGGCTCAGCCTGCCGTCAGGAACCAGAATAGGGCCTGAGGCAATCCCGCGCTTTTGCGGCCAGCTCCCAAAAAAGCGAGTTGAAAAATGGAGCTCAGGGACACTGCAATTCACAAACCCGCAGAGTTATAAATGATAACTCTCATCCACAGATATATTGAGGGAAGGCAACGAAGAGGATTTGAAAGCAAGGCAGAATTGCAGGAAAGAGATTTCAGGAGGTAGATTCGAAACGCCTTTAAAGCACATGAAAAGCGGCAAAACGTCGACAATGATGCCCTTGGCCAAAAAGGGCGTATGCATTTTTTCCTGAATATATTCAGGAAAGAACGCATACGCTCTTTTTGGCCAACCACGCAACCTGGAAAGGCAAATCAGCGCTACAAAGAAGTCTCGCTTCCCATCGGTCAAAAGGGCCATGCTGCAAAAAGTGTCAAAACCAGAAATGCAGTACAGGCCATGGAGAAATGGCAGCCTTGCTACGCTGATGGGCGGGATGTAAATTGCCAAAAGCCACTCTGGAGAAGTGTACGGTGTGTCCTGAAACATCGAAAAAACACAGCTTAGGGAGCATAGGGCACATCCACTCATGGGCGTATAAATTGGGAAAACTAAAAATCAGCAAGACACAGGCACCCCAATGTTTAGGGCTGCTATGTTGACAAGAACCTCCACTTCATGACACCTTAAATATCCCAGGAAAGAGAAAAATGGATAAAGAAGTTGTGGTCCTTATCTACAAAGGAATATCACTCAGACATGAAATCAATGTCATAAGGCTAGTAGAAGCAAGATGAGTGGATTTAGGTACGACGATTCTAAGTGAAATAAGTCACACAGAAAAAGACACTTATCATAAGCTATCACTTATAGAGGGAATGTAAAAACCGCTACACTCGAACTGAATTACAGAACAGAACAGAATCACACGTTTAGAAAACACACTATGGCTGCTTAACGGGAAAGGTGAGGTGGGGTGATGCATAAAACAAGGGTTTCAAATTCGCTCAGATACCGTTCCATACACCCAATATGTAATAGACAAGACCTACTCCTTGCTCAGTGAACTGGACTCAACACCCCCTTATTCACGGCACAAGAATATATCTGACTAGTAAGAATCTTAAAACCTATATATTGATATCTCTCTGGAAGTGAGCCAAGTGGGTGTAAAGCCGCATAAACACAGCCGTGAAAAGCAGCTAAACCCCATTATAAAAATAAATTACTTTTAAAAACCCGTAAAACAAAGACAGTGAAAGAGAGAGAAATTCTTACAAAATTCGTTCAGGGGCTGTGATGCAACCCGGATTGACCATATCTAGACCCACACCGGGATGAGACATAAGGGTGGACACTCTTGGGGCTGAGAGTTTGGGTGAGGTTGGGTGAGCAAACTCAGACCCTTTAAAGTAATACTGCGTGGTACCCATCCCATGGGTCCCAAATCTCCAGGTTCAAAGGCATCTTCCTACATCGAAAACATGCATGAGAAACCCAGAAGATGGTACACCGTGTGATTTTGAAAGGTTTCTAAAACGCACCCAATTTCTCATCTCCTTGTGCTCGGGTTCACCTTTCCAGCTACTTTACTAGCAATCTCCCTACTTGGAGAATCAGCACCTTTAACCTCCTGTTCCCTACAGGTTGCAATTTGTCCTGAGGATGAACGGGAAGAGGGGAAACAAATGAGAGACTAGATCTAGGTGTTGGGACAGGCACAGGTCACTCTATTTTCCCATCAGGAAGAAGAGTTAAACACAGGCTCAGCCTGCCGCCGGGAACCAGAATAGGGCCTGAGGCAATCCCGAGCTATTTCGGCCAGCTCCCAAAAAAGACAGTTCAAAAATGGAGCTCAGGGGCACTGCAATTCACAAACCTGCTGAGTTATAAATGATAACTCTCGTCCACAAATATATTGAGGGAAGGCAACGAAGAGGAGTTGAAAGCAAGGCAGAATTGCAGGAAACAGGTTTCAGGAGGTAGATTCGAATCGCCTTTAAAGCACATGAAAAGTGGCAAAACATCGACAGTGATGCCCTTGGCCAAAAAGGGCGTAAGCGTTTTTTCCTGAATATATTCAGGAAAAAACGCATACGCCCTTTTTGGCCAACCAAGCAACCTGGAAAGGCAAATCAGCGCTACAAAGAAGTCTCGCTTCCCATCCGTCAAAAGGGCCATGCTGCAAAAATTTTCAAAACCAGAAATGCAGGACAGGCCATGGAGAAATGGCAGCCTTGCTACGCTGATGGGCGGGATGTAAATTGCCAACAGCCACTCTGGAGAAGTGTACGGTGTGTCCTGAAACATCGAAAAAACACAGCTTAGGGAGCATAGGGCACATCCACTCATGGGCGTATAAATTGGGAAAACTAAAAATCAGCAAGACACAGGCACCCCAATGTTTAGGGCTGCTATGTTGACAAGAACCTCCACTTCTGACACCTTAAATATCCCAGGAAAGAGAAAAATGGATAAAGAAGTTGTGGTCCTTATGTACAAAGGAATATCCCTCAGACATGAAATCAATGTCATAAGGCTAGTAGAAGCAAGATGAGTGGATTTAGGTATGACGATGCTAAGTGAAATAAGTCACACAGAAAAAGACACTTATCATAAGCTATCACTTATAGAGCGAATGTAAAAACCGCTACACTTGAACTGAATTACAAAACAGAACAGAGTCACACGTTTAGAAAACACACTATGGCTGCTTAACGGGAAAGGTGAGGTGGGGTGATGCATAAAACAAGGGTTTCAAATTCGCTCAGATACTGTTCCATACACCCAATATGTAATAGACAAGACCTACTCCTTGCTCAGTGAACTGGACTCAACACCCCCTATTCACCGCACAAGAATATATGTGACTAGTAAGAATCGTAAAACCTATGTATTGATATCTCTCTGGAAGTGTGTCAAGTGGGTGTAAAGCTGCATAAACACAGCCGTGAAAAGCAGCTAAACCCCATTATAAAAATAAATTACTTTTAAAATCCTGTAAAACAAAGACAGTGAAAGAGAGAGAAATTCTTAAAAAATTCTTTCAGGAGCTGTGATGCAACCTGGATTGACCATATCTAGACCCACACCTGGATGAGACATAAGGGTGGACACTCTTGGGGCTGAGAGGTTGGGTGAGGTTGGGTGAGCAAACTCAGACCCTTTAAAGTAGTACTGCGTGGTACCCATCCCATGGGTCCCAAATCTCCAGGTTCAAGGGCATCTTCCTACATCGAAAACATGCATGAGAAACCCAGAAGATGGAACACCGTGTGATTTTGAAAGGTTTCTAAAACGCACCCAATTTCTCATCTCCTTGTGCTCGGGTTCGCCTTTCCAGCTACTTTACTAGCAATCTCCCTACTTGGAGAATCAGCACCTTTAACCTCCTGTTCCATACAGGTTGCAATTTGTCCTAAGGATGAATGGGAAGAGGGGCAACCAATGAGAGACTACATATAGGTGTTGGGACAGGCACAGGTCACTCTATTTTCCCATCAGGAAGAAGAATTAACCACAGGCTCAGCCTGCCGTCAGGAACCAGAATAGGGCCTGAGGCAATCCCGCGCTTTTGCGGCCAGCTCCCAATAAAGCGAGTTGAAAAATGGAGCTCAGGGACACTGCAATTCACAAACCCGTAGAGTTATAAATGATAACTCTCATCCACAGATATATTGAGGGAAGGCAACGAAGAGGATTTGAAAGCAAGGCAGAATTGCAGGAAAGAGATTTCAGGAGGTAGATTCGAAACGCCTTTAAAGCACATGAAAAGCGGCAAAACGTCGACAATGATGCCCTTGGCCAAAAAGGGCGTACGCATTTTTTCCTGAATATATTCAGGAAAAAACGCATACGCTCTTTTTGGCCAACCACGCAACCTGGAAAGGCAAATCAGCGCTACAAAGAAGTCTCGCTTCCCATCGGTCAAAAGGGCCATGCTGCAAAAAGTGTCAAAACCAGAAATGCAGTACAGGCCATGGAGAAATGGCAGCCTTGCTACGCTGATGGGCGGGATGTAAATTGCCAAAAGCCACTCTGGAGAAGTGTTCGGTGTGTCCTGAAACATCGAAAAAACACAGCTTAGGGAGCATAGGGCACATCCACTCATGGGCGTATAAATTGGGAAAACTAAAAATCAGCAAGACACAGGCACCCCAATGTTTAGGGCTGCTATGTTGACAAGAACCTCCACTTCATGACACCTTAAATATCCCAGGAAAGAGAAAAATGGATAAAGAAGTTGTGGTCCTTATCTACAAAGGAATATCACTCAGACATGAAATCAATGTCATAAGGCTAGTAGAAGCAAGATGAGTGGATTTAGGTACGACGATTCTAAGTGAAATAAGTCACACAGAAAAAGACACTTATCATAAGCTATCACTTATAGAGGGAATGTAAAAACCGCTACACTCGAACTGAATTACAGAACAGAACAGAATCACACGTTTAGAAAACACACTATGGCTGCTTAACGGGAAAGGTGAGGTGGGGTGATGCATAAAACAAGGGTTTCAAATTCGCTCAGATACCGTTCCATACACCCAATATGTAATAGACAAGACCTACTCCTTGCTCAGTGAACTGGACTCAACACCCCCTATTCACGGCACAAGAATATATCTGACTAGTAAGAATCTTAAAACCTATATATTGATATCTCTCTGGAAGTGAGCCAAGTGGGTGTAAAGCCGCATAAACACAGCCGTGAAAAGCAGCTAAACCCCATTATAAAAATAAATTACTTTTAAAAACCCGTAAAACAAAGACAGTGAAAGAGAGAGAAATTCTTAAAAAATTCGTTCAGGGGCTGTGATGCAACCCGGATTGACCATATCTAGACCCACACCGGGATGAGACATAAGGGTGGACACTCTTGGGGCTGAGAGGTTGGGTGAGGTTGGGTGAGCAAACTCAGACCCTTTAAAGTAATACTGCGAGGTACCCATCCCATGGGTCCCAAATCTCCAGGTTCAAAGGCATCTTCCTACATCGAAAACATGCATGAGAAACCCAGAAGATGGTACACCGTGTGATTTTGAAAGGTTTCTAAAACGCACCCAATTTCTCATCTCCTTGTGCTCGGGTTCACCTTTCCAGCTAATTTACTAGCAATCTCCCTACTTGGAGAATCAGCACCTTTAACCTCCTGTTCCCTACAGGTTGCAATTTGTCCTGAGGATGAACGGGAAGAGGGAAAACAAATGAGAGACTAGATCTAGGTGTTGGGACAGGCACAGGTCACTCTATTTTCCCATCAGGAAGAAGAATTAAACACAGGCTCAGCCTGCCGCCGGGAACCAGAATAGGGCCTGAGGCAATCCCGAGCTATTTCGTCCAGCTCCCAAAAAAGACAGTTCAAAAATGGAGCTCAGGGGCACTGCAATTCACAAACCTGCTGAGTTATAAATGATAACTCTCGTCCACAAATATATTGAGGGAAGGCAACGAAGAGGAGTTGAAAGCAAGGCAGAATTGCAGGAAACAGGTTTCAGGAGGTAGATTCGAATCGCCTTTAAAGCACATGAAAAGCGGCAAAACATCGACAGTGATGCCCTTGGCCAAAAAGGGCGTAAGCGTTTTTTCCTGAATATATTCAGGAAAAAACGCATACGCCCTTTTTGGCCAACCAAGCAACCTGGAAAGGCAAATCAGCGCTACAAAGAAGTCTCGCTTCCCATCCGTCAAAAGGGCCATGCTGCAAAAATTTTCAAAACCAGAAATGCAGGACAGGCCATGGAGAAATGGCAGCCTTGCTACGCTGATGGGCGGGATGTAAATTGCCAACAGCCACTCTGGAGAAGTGTACGGTGTGTCCTGAAACATCGAAAAAACACAGCTTAGGGAGCATAGGGCACGTCCACTCATGGGCGTATAAATTGGGAAAACTAAAAATCAGCAAGACACAGGCACCCCAATGTTTAGGGCTGCTATGTTGACAAGAACCTCCACTTCATGACACCTTAAATATCCCAGGAAAGAGAAAAATGGATAAAGAAGTTGTGGTCCTTATGTACAAAGGAATATCCCTCAGACATGAAATCAATGTCATAAGGCTAGTAGAAGCAAGATGAGTGGATTTAGGTATGACGATGCTAAGTGAAATAAGTCACACAGAAAAAGACACTTATCATAAGCTATCACTTATAGAGCGAATGTAAAAACCGCTACACTTGAACTGAATTACAAAACAGAACAGAGTCACACGTTTAGAAAACACACTATGGCTGCTTAACGGGAAAGGTGAGGTGGGGTGATGCATAAAACAAGGGTTTCAAATTCGCTCAGATACCGTTCCATACACCCAATATGTAATAGACAAGACCTACTCCTTGCTCAGTGAACTGGACTCAACACCCCCTATTCACCGCACAAGAATATATGTGACTAGTAAGAATCGTAAAACCTATGTATTGATATCTCTCTGGAAGTGTGTCAAGTGGGTGTAAAGCCGCATAAACACAGCCGTGAAAAGCAGCTAAACCCCATTATAAAAATAAATTACTTTTAAAATCCTGTAAAACAAAGACAGTGAAAGAGAGAGAAATTCTTACAAAATTCGTTCAGGAGCTGTGATGCAACCTGGATTGACCATATCTAGACCCACACCTGGATGAGACATAAGTGTGGACACTCTTGGGGCTGAGAGGTTGGGTGAGGTTGGGTGAGCAAACTCAGACCCTTTAAAGTAGTACTGCGTGGTACCCATCCCATGGGTCCCAAATCTCCAGGTTCAAGGGCATCTTCCTACATCGAAAACATGCATGAGAAACCCAGAAGATGGAACACCGTGTGATTTTGAAAGGTTTCTAAAACGCACCCAATTTCTCATCTCCTTGTGCTCGGGTTCGCCTTTCCACCTACTTTACTAGCAATCTCCCTACTTGGAGAATCAGCACCTTTAAGCTACTGTTCCCTACAGGTTGCAATTTGTCCTGAGGATGAACGGGAAGAGGGGCAACCAATGAGAGACTAGATCTAGGTGTTGGGACAGGCACAGGTCACTCTATTTTCCCATCAGGAAGAAGAATTAACCACAGGCTCAGCCTGCCGTCAGGAACCAGAATAGGGCCTGAGGCAATCCCGCGCTTTTGCGGCCAGCTCCCAAAAAAGCGAGTTGAAAAATGGAGCTCAGGGACACTGCAATTCACAAACCCGCAGAGTTATAAATGATAACTCTCATCCACAGATATATTGAGGGAAGGCAACGAAGAGGATTTGAAAGCAAGGCAGAATTGCAGGAAAGAGATTTCAGGAGGTAGATTCGAAACGCCTTTAAAGCACATGAAAAGCGGCAAAACGTCGACAATGATGCCCTTGGCCAAAAAGGGCGTATGCATTTTTTCCTGAATATATTCAGGAAAAAACGCATACGCTCTTTTTGGCCAACCACGCAACCTGGAAAGGCAAATCAGCGCTACAAAGAAGTCTCGCTTCCCATCGGTCAAAAGGGCCATGCTGCAAAAAGTGTCAAAACCAGAAATGCAGGACAGGCCATGGAGAAATGGCAGCCTTGCTACGCTGATGGGCGGGATGTAAATTGCCAAAAGCCACTCTGGAGAAGTGTACGGTGTGTCCTGAAACATCGAAAAAACACAGCTTAGGGAGCATAGGGCACATCCACTCATGGGCGTATAAATTGGGAAAACTAAAAATCAGCAAGACACAGGCACCCCAATGTTTAGGGCTGCTATGTTGACAAGAACCTCCACTTCATGACACCTTAAATATCCCAGGAAAGAGAAAAATGGATAAAGAAGTTGTGGTCCTTATCTACAAAGGAATATCACTCAGACATGAAATCAATGTCATAAGGCTAGTAGAAGCAAGATGAGTGGATTTAGGTACGACGATTCTAAGTGAAATAAGTCACACAGAAAAAGACACTTATCATAAGCTATCACTTATAGAGGGAATGTAAAAACCGCTACACTCGAACTGAATTACAGAACAGAACAGAATCACACGTTTAGAAAACACACTATGGCTGCTTAACGGGAAAGGTGAGGTGGGGTGATGCATAAAACAAGGGTTTCAAATTCGCTCAGATACCGTTCCATACACCCAATATGTAATAGACAAGACCTACTCCTTGCTCAGTGAACTGGACTCAACACCCCCTATTCACGGCACAAGAATATATCTGACTAGTAAGAATCTTAAAACCTATATATTGATATCTCTCTGGAAGTGAGCCAAGTGGGTGTAAAGCCGCATAAACACAGCCGTGAAAAGCAGCTAAAACCCATTATAAAAATAAATTACTTCTAAAAACCCGTAAAACAAAGACAGTGAAAGAGAGAGAAATTCTTACAAAATTCGTTCAGGGGCTGTGATGCAACCCGGATTGACCATATCTAGACCCACACCGGGATGAGACATAAGGGTGGACACTCTTGGGGCTGAGAGGTTGGGTGAGGTTGGGTGAGCAAACTCAGACCCTTTAAAGTAATACTGCGTGGTACCCATCCCATGGGTCCCAAATCTCCAGGTTCAAAGGCATCTTCCTACATCGAAAACATGCATGAGAAACCCAGAAGATGGTACACCGTGTGATTTTGAAAGGTTTCTAAAACGCACCCAATTTCTCATCTCCTTGTGCTCGGGTTCACCTTTCCAGCTACTTTACTAGCAATCTCCCTACTTGGAGAATCAGCACCTTTAACCTCCTGTTCCCTACAGGTTGCAATTTGTCCTGAGGATGAACGGGAAGAGGGGAAACAAATGAGAGACTAGATCTAGGTGTTGGGACAGGCACAGGTCACTCTATTTTCCCATCAGGAAGAAGAGTTAAACACAGGCTCAGCCTGCCGCCGGGAACCAGAATAGGGCCTGAGGCAATCCCGAGCTATTTCGGCCAGCTCCCAAAAAAGACAGTTCAAAAATGGAGCTCAGGGGCACTGCAATTCACAAACCTGCTGAGTTATAAATGATAACTCTCGTCCACAAATATATTGAGGGAAGGCAACGAAGAGGAGTTGAAAGCAAGGCAGAATTGCAGGAAACAGGTTTCAGGAGGTAGATTCGAATCGCCTTTAAAGCACATGAAAAGTGGCAAAACATCGACAGTGATGCCCTTGGCCAAAAAGGGCGTAAGCGTTTTTTCCTGAATATATTCAGGAAAAAACGCATACGCCCTTTTTGGCCAACCAAGCAACCTGGAAAGGCAAATCAGCGCTACAAAGAAGTCTCGCTTCCCATCCGTCAAAAGGGCCATGCTGCAAAAATTTTCAAAACCAGAAATGCAGGACAGGCCATGGAGAAATGGCAGCCTTGCTACGCTGATGGGCGGGATGTAAATTGCCAACAGCCACTCTGGAGAAGTGTACGGTGTGTCCTGAAACATCGAAAAAACACAGCTTAGGGAGCATAGGGCACGTCCACTCATGGGCGTATAAATTGGGAAAACTAAAAATCAGCAAGACACAGGCACCCCAATGTTTAGGGCTGCTATGTTGACAAGAACCTCCACTTCATGACACCTTAAATATCCCAGGAAAGAGAAAAATGGATAAAGAAGTTGTGGTCCTTATGTACAAAGGAATATCCCTCAGACATGAAATCAATGTCATAAGGCTAGTAGAAGCAAGATGAGTGGATTTAGGTATGACGATGCTAAGTGAAATAAGTCACACAGAAAAAGACACTTATCATAAGCTATCACTTATAGAGCGAATGTAAAAACCGCTACACTTGAACTGAATTACAAAACAGAACAGAGTCACACGTTTAGAAAACACACTATGGCTGCTTAACGGGAAAGGTGAGGTGGGGTGATGCATAAAACAAGGGTTTCAAATTCGCTCAGATACTGTTCCATACACCCAATATGTAATAGACAAGACCTACTCCTTGCTCAGTGAACTGGACTCAACACCCCCTATTCACCGCACAAGAATATATGTGACTAGTAAGAATCGTAAAACCTATGTATTGATATCTCTCTGGAAGTGTGTCAAGTGGGTGTAAAGCTGCATAAACACAGCCGTGAAAAGCAGCTAAACCCCATTATAAAAATAAATTACTTTTAAAATCCTGTAAAACAAAGACAGTGAAAGAGAGAGAAATTCTTAAAAAATTCTTTCAGGAGCTGTGATGCAACCTGGATTGACCATATCTAGACCCACACCTGGATGAGACATAAGGGTGGACACTCTTGGGGCTGAGAGGTTGGGTGAGGTTGGGTGAGCAAACTCAGACCCTTTAAAGTAGTACTGCGTGGTACCCATCCCATGGGTCCCAAATCTCCAGGTTCAAGGGCATCTTCCTACATCGAAAACATGCATGAGAAACCCAGAAGATGGTACACCGTGTGATTTTGAAAGGTTTCTAAAACGCACCCCATTTCTCATCTCCTTGTGCTCGGGTTCGCCTTTCCAGCTACTTTACTAGCAATCTCCCTACTTGGAGAATCAGCACCTTTAACCTCCTGTTCCATACAGGTTGCAATTTGTCCTAAGGATGAATGGGAAGAGGGGCAACCAATGAGAGACTACATATAGGTGTTGGGACAGGCACAGGTCACTCTATTTTCCCATCAGGAAGAAGAATTAACCACAGGCTCAGCCTGCCGTCAGGAACCAGAATAGGGCCTGAGGCAATCCCGCGCTTTTGCGGCCAGCTCCCAATAAAGCGAGTTGAAAAATGGAGCTCAGGGACACTGCAATTCACAAACCCGTAGAGTTATAAATGATAACTCTCATCCACAGATATATTGAGGGAAGGCAACGAAGAGGATTTGAAAGCAAGGCAGAATTGCAGGAAAGAGATTTCAGGAGGTAGATTCGAAACGCCTTTAAAGCACATGAAAAGCGGCAAAACGTCGACAATGATGCCCTTGGCCAAAAAGGGCGTACGCATTTTTTCCTGAATATATTCAGGAAAAAACGCATACGCTCTTTTTGGCCAACCACGCAACCTGGAAAGGCAAATCAGCGCTACAAAGAAGTCTCGCTTCCCATCGGTCAAAAGGGCCATGCTGCAAAAAGTGTCAAAACCAGAAATGCAGTACAGGCCATGGAGAAATGGCAGCCTTGCTACGCTGATGGGCGGGATGTAAATTGCCAAAAGCCACTCTGGAGAAGTGTTCGGTGTGTCCTGAAACATCGAAAAAACACAGCTTAGGGAGCATAGGGCACATCCACTCATGGGCGTATAAATTGGGAAAACTAAAAATCAGCAAGACACAGGCACCCCAATGTTTAGGGCTGCTATGTTGACAAGAACCTCCACTTCATGACACCTTAAATATCCCAGGAAAGAGAAAAATGGATAAAGAAGTTGTGGTCCTTATCTACAAAGGAATATCACTCAGACATGAAATCAATGTCATAAGGCTAGTAGAAGCAAGATGAGTGGATTTAGGTACGACGATTCTAAGTGAAATAAGTCACACAGAAAAAGACACTTATCATAAGCTATCACTTATAGAGGGAATGTAAAAACCGCTACACTCGAACTGAATTACAGAACAGAACAGAATCACACGTTTAGAAAACACACTATGGCTGCTTAACGGGAAAGGTGAGGTGGGGTGATGCATAAAACAAGGGTTTCAAATTCGCTCAGATACCGTTCCATACACCCAATATGTAATAGACAAGACCTACTCCTTGCTCAGTGAACTGGACTCAACACCCCCTATTCACGGCACAAGAATATATCTGACTAGTAAGAATCTTAAAACCTATATATAGATATCTCTCTGGAAGTGAGCCAAGTGGGTGTAAAGCCGCATAAACACAGCCGTGAAAAGCAGCTAAACCCCATTATAAAAATAAATTACTTTTAAAAACCCGTAAAACAAAGACAGTGAAAGAGAGAGAAATTCTTAAAAAATTCGTTCAGGGGCTGTGATGCAACCCGGATTGACCATATCTAGACCCACACCGGGATGAGACATAAGGGTGGACACTCTTGGGGCTGAGAGGTTGGGTGAGGTTGGGTGAGCAAACTCAGACCCTTTAAAGTAATACTGCGAGGTACCCATCCCATGGGTCCCAAATCTCCAGGTTCAAAGGCATCTTCCTACATCGAAAACATGCATGAGAAACCCAGAAGATGGTACACCGTGTGATTTTGAAAGGTTTCTAAAACGCACCCAATTTCTCATCTCCTTGTGCTCGGGTTCACCTTTCCAGCTACTTTACTAGCAATCTCCCTACTTGGAGAATCAGCACCTTTAACCTCCTGTTCCCTACAGGTTGCAATTTGTCCTGAGGATGAACGGGAAGAGGGAAAACAAATGAGAGACTAGATCTAGGTGTTGGGACAGGCACAGGTCACTCTATTTTCCCATCAGGAAGAAGAATTAAACACAGGCTCAGCCTGCCGCCGGGAACCAGAATAGGGCCTGAGGCAATCCCGAGCTATTTCGTCCAGCTCCCAAAAAAGACAGTTCAAAAATGGAGCTCAGGGGCACTGCAATTCACAAACCTGCTGAGTTATAAATGATAACTCTCGTCCACAAATATATTGAGGGAAGGCAACGAAGAGGAGTTGAAAGCAAGGCAGAATTGCAGGAAACAGGTTTCAGGAGGTAGATTCGAATCGCCTTTAAAGCACATGAAAAGCGGCAAAACATCGACAGTGATGCCCTTGGCCAAAAAGGGCGTAAGCGTTTTTTCCTGAATATATTCAGGAAAAAACGCATACGCCCTTTTTGGCCAACCAAGCAACCTGGAAAGGCAAATCAGCGCTACAAAGAAGTCTCGCTTCCCATCCGTCAAAAGGGCCATGCTGCAAAAATTTTCAAAACCAGAAATGCAGGACAGGCCATGGAGAAATGGCAGCCTTGCTACGCTGATGGGCGGGATGTAAATTGCCAACAGCCACTCTGGAGAAGTGTACGGTGTGTCCTGAAACATCGAAAAAACACAGCTTAGGGAGCATAGGGCACGTCCACTCATGGGCGTATAAATTGGGAAAACTAAAAATCAGCAAGACACAGGCACCCCAATGTTTAGGGCTGCTATGTTGACAAGAACCTCCACTTCATGACACCTTAAATATCCCAGGAAAGAGAAAAATGGATAAAGAAGTTGTGGTCCTTATGTACAAAGGAATATCCCTCAGACATGAAATCAATGTCATAAGGCTAGTAGAAGCAAGATGAGTGGATTTAGGTATGACGATGCTAAGTGAAATAAGTCACACAGAAAAAGACACTTATCATAAGCTATCACTTATAGAGCGAATGTAAAAACCGCTACACTTGAACTGAATTACAAAACAGAACAGAGTCACACGTTTAGAAAACACACTATGGCTGCTTAACGGGAAAGGTGAGGTGGGGTGATGCATAAAACAAGGGTTTCAAATTCGCTCAGATACCGTTCCATACACCCAATATGTAATAGACAAGACCTACTCCTTGCTCAGTGAACTGGACTCAACACCCCCTATTCACCGCACAAGAATATATGTGACTAGTAAGAATCGTAAAACCTATGTATTGATATCTCTCTGGAAGTGTGTCAAGTGGGTGTAAAGCCGCATAAACACAGCCGTGAAAAGCAGCTAAACCCCATTATAAAAATAAATTACTTTTAAAATCCTGTAAAACAAAGACAGTGAAAGAGAGAGAAATTCTTACAAAATTCGTTCAGGAGCTGTGATGCAACCTGGATTGACCATATCTAGACCCACACCTGGATGAGACATAAGGGTGGACACTCTTGGGGCTGAGAGGTTGGGTGAGGTTGGGTGAGCAAACTCAGACCCTTTAAAGTAGTACTGCGTGGTACCCATCCCATGGGTCCCAAATCTCCAGGTTCAAGGGCATCTTCCTACATCGAAAACATGCATGAGAAACCCAGAAGATGGAACACCGTGTGATTTTGAAAGGTTTCTAAAACGCACCCAATTTCTCATCTCCTTGTGCTCGGGTTCGCCTTTCCACCTACTTTACTAGCAATCTCCCTACTTGGAGAATCAGCACCTTTAAGCTCCTGTTCCCTACAGGTTGCAATTTGTCCTGAGGATGAACGGGAAGAGGGGCAACCAATGAGAGACTAGATCTAGGTGTTGGGACAGGCACAGGTCACTCTATTTTCCCATCAGGAAGAAGAATTAACCACAGGCTCAGCCTGCCGTCAGGAACCAGAATAGGGCCTGAGGCAATCCCGCGCTTTTGCGGCCAGCTCCCAAAAAAGCGAGTTGAAAAATGGAGCTCAGGGACACTGCAATTCACAAACCCGCAGAGTTATAAATGATAACTCTCATCCACAGATATATTGAGGGAAGGCAACGAAGAGGATTTGAAAGCAAGGCAGAATTGCAGGAAAGAGATTTCAGGAGGTAGATTCGAAACGCCTTTAAAGCACATGAAAAGCGGCAAAACGTCGACAATGATGCCCTTGGCCAAAAAGGGCGTATGCATTTTTTCCTGAATATATTCAGGAAAAAACGCATACGCTCTTTTTGGCCAACCACGCAACCTGGAAAGGCAAATCAGCGCTACAAAGAAGTCTCGCTTCCCATCGGTCAAAAGGGCCATGCTGCAAAAAGTGTCAAAACCAGAAATGCAGTACAGGCCATGGAGAAATGGCAGCCTTGCTACGCTGATGGGCGGGATGTAAATTGCCAAAAGCCACTCTGGAGAAGTGTACGGTGTGTCCTGAAACATCGAAAAAACACAGCTTAGGGAGCATAGGGCACATCCACTCATGGGCGTATAAATTGGGAAAACTAAAAATCAGCAAGACACAGGCACCCCAATGTTTAGGGCTGCTATGTTGACAAGAACCTCCACTTCATGACACCTTAAATATCCCAGGAAAGAGAAAAATGGATAAAGAAGTTGTGGTCCTTATCTACAAAGGAATATCACTCAGACATGAAATCAATGTCATAAGGCTAGTAGAAGCAAGATGAGTGGATTTAGGTACGACGATTCTAAGTGAAATAAGTCACACAGAAAAAGACACTTATCATAAGCTATCACTTATAGAGGGAATGTAAAAACCGCTACACTCGAACTAAATTACAGAACAGAACAGAATCACACGTTTAGAAAACACACTATGGCTGCTTAACGGGAAAGGTGAGGTGGGGTGATGCATAAAACAAGGGTTTCAAATTCGCTCAGATACCGTTCCATACACCCAATATGTAATAGACAAGACCTACTCCTTGCTCAGTGAACTGGACTCAACACCCCCTATTCACGGCACAAGAATATATCTGACTAGTAAGAATCTTAAAACCTATATATTGATATCTCTCTGGAAGTGAGCCAAGTGGGTGTAAAGCCGCATAAACACAGCCGTGAAAAGCAGCTAAACCCCATTATAAAAATAAATTACTTTTAAAAACCCGTAAAACAAAGACAGTGAAAGAGAGAGAAATTCTTACAAAATTCGTTCAGGGGCTGTGATGCAACCCGGATTGACCATATCTAGACCCACACCGGGATGAGACATAAGGGTGGACACTCTTGGGGCTGAGAGGTTGGGTGAGGTTGGGTGAGCAAACTCAGACCCTTTAAAGTAATACTGCGTGGTACCCATCCCATGGGTCCCAAATCTCCAGGTTCAAAGGCATCTTCCTACATCGAAAACATGCATGAGAAACCCAGAAGATGGTACACCGTGTGATTTTGAAAGGTTTCTAAAACGCACCCAATTTCTCATCTCCTTGTGCTCGGGTTCACCTTTCCAGCTACTTTACTAGCAATCTCCCTTCTTGGAGAATCAGCACCTTTAACCTCCTGTTCCCTACAGGTTGCAATTTGTCCTGAGGATGAACGGGAAGAGGGGAAACAAATGAGAGACTAGATCTAGGTGTTGGGACAGGCACAGGTCACTCTATTTTCCCATCAGGAAGAAGAATTAAACACAGGCTCAGCCTGCCGCCGGGAACCAGAATAGGGCCTGAGGCAATCCCGAGCTATTTCGGCCAGCTCCCAAAAAAGACAGTTCAAAAATGGAGCTCAGGGGCACTGCAATTCACAAACCTGCTGAGTTATAAATGATAACTCTCGTCCACAAATATATTGAGGGAAGGCAACGAAGAGGAGTTGAAAGCAAGGCAGAATTGCAGGAAACAGGTTTCAGGAGGTAGATTCGAATCGCCTTTAAAGCACATGAAAAGTGGCAAAACATCGACAGTGATGCCCTTGGCCAAAAAGGGCGTATGCGTTTTTTCCTGAATATATTCAGGAAAAAACGCATACGCCCTTTTTGGCCAACCAAGCAACCTGGAAAGGCAAATCAGCGCTACAAAGAAGTCTCGCTTCCCATCCGTCAAAAGGGCCATGCTGCAAAAATTTTCAAAACCAGAAATGCAGGACAGGCCATGGAGAAATGGGAGCCTTGCTACGCTGATGGGCGGGATGTAAATTGCCAACAGCCACTCTGGAGAAGTGTACGGTGTGTCCTGAAACATCGAAAAAACACAGCTTAGGGAGCATAGGGCACGTCCACTCATGGGCGTATAAATTGGGAAAACTAAAAATCAGCAAGACACAGGCACCCCAATGTTTAGGGCTGCTATTTTGACAAGAACCTCCACTTCATGACACCTTAAATATCCCAGGAAAGAGAAAAATGGATAAAGAAGTTGTGGTCCTTATGTACAAAGGAATATCCCTCAGACATGAAATCAATGTCATAAGGCTAGTAGAAGCAAGATGAGTGGATTTAGGTATGACGATGCTAAGTGAAATAAGTCACACAGAAAAAGACACTTATCATAAGCTATCACTTATAGAGCGAATGTAAAAACCGCTACACTTGAACTGAATTACAAAACAGAACAGAGTCACACGTTTAGAAAACACACTATGGCTGCTTAACGGGAAAGGTGAGGTGGGGTGATGCATAAAACAAGGGTTTCAAATTCGCTCAGATACTGTTCCATACACCCAATATGTAATAGACAAGACCTACTCCTTGCTCAGTGAACTGGACTCAACACCCCCTATTCACCGCACAAGAATATATGTGACTAGTAAGAATCGTAAAACCTATGTATTGATATCTCTCTGGAAGTGTGTCAAGTGGGTGTAAAGCTGCATAAACACAGCCGTGAAAAGCAGCTAAACCCCATTATAAAAATAAATTACTTTTAAAAACCTGTAAAACAAAGACAGTGAAAGAGAGAGAAATTCTTAAAAAATTCGTTCAGGAGCTGTGATGCAACCTGGATTGACCATATCTAGACCCACACCTGGATGAGACATAAGGGTGGACACTCTTGGGGCTGAGAGGTTGGGTGAGGTTGGGTGAGCAAACTCAGACCCTTTAAAGTAGTACTGCGTGGTACCCATCCCATGGGTCCCAAATCTCCAGGTTCAAGGGCATCTTCCTACATCGAAAACATGCATGAGAAACCCAGAGGATGGTACACCGTGTGATTTTGAAAGGTTTCTAAAACGCACCCCATTTCTCATCTCCTTGTGCTAGGGTTCGCCTTTCCAGCTACTTTACTAGCAATCTCCCTACTTGCAGAATCAGCACCTTTAAGCTCCTGTTCCCTACAGGTTGCAATTTGTCCTGAAGATGAACGGGAAGAGGGGCAAACAATGAGAGACTAGATCTAGGTGTTGGGACAGGCACAGATCACTCTATTTTCCCATCAGGAAGAAGAATTAACCACAGGCTCAGCCTGCCTCCAGGAACCAGAATAGGGCCTGAGGCAATCCCACGCTTTTGCGGCCAGCTCCCAAAAAAGCGAGTTGAAAAATGGAGCTCAGGGACACTGCAATTCACAAACCCGCAGAGTTATAAATGATAACTCTCATCCACAAATATATTGAGGGAAGGCAACGAAGAGGATTTGAAAGCAAGGCAGAATTGCAGGAAACAGGTTTCAGGAGGTAGATTCGAATCGCCTTTAAAGCACATGAAAAGTGGCAAAACGTCAACAGTGATGCCCTTGGCCAAAAAGGGCATAAGCGTTTTTTCCTGAATATATTCAGGAAAAAACGCATACGCCCTTTTTGGCCAACCAAGCAAACTGGAAAGGCAAATCAGCGCTACAAAGAAGTCTCGCTTCCCATCGGTCAAAAGGGCCATGCTGCAAAAAGTGTCAAAACCAGAAATGCAGGACAGGCCATGGAGAAATGGCAGCCTTGCTACGCTGATGGGCGGGATGTAAATTGCCAACAGCCACTCTGGAGAAGTGTACGGTGTGTCCTGAAACATCGAAAAAACACAGCTTAGGGAGCATAGGGCACGTCCACTCATTGGCGTATAAATTGGGAAAAATAAAAATCAGCAAGACACAGGCACCCCAAAGTTTAGGGCTGCTATGTTGACAAGAACCTCCACTTCATGACACCTTAAATATCCCAGGAAAGAGAAAAATGGATAAAGAAGTTGTGGTCCTTATGTACAAAGGAATATCACTCAGACATGAAATCAATGTCATAAGGCTAGTAGAAGCAAGATGAGTGGATTTAGGTATGACGATTCTAAGTGAAATAAGTCACACAGAAAAAGACACTTATCATAAGCTATCACTTATAGAGGGAATGTAAAAACCGCTACACTTGAACTGAATTACAAAACAGAACAGAGTCACACGTTTAGAAAACACACTATGGCTGCTTAACGGGAAAGGTGAGGTGGGGTGATGCATAAAACAAGGGTTTCAAATTCGCTCAGATACTGTTCCATACACCCAATATGTAATAGACAAGACCTACTCCTTGCTCAGTGAACTGGACTCAACACCCCCTATTCACCGCACAAGAATATATCTGACTAGTAAGAATCGTAAAACCTATGTATTGATATCTCTCTGGAAGTGAGCCAAGTGGGTGTAAAGCCGCATAAACACAGCCGTGAAAAGCAGCTAAACCCCATTATAAAAATAAATTACTTTTAAAAACCCGTAAAACAAAGACAGTGAAAGAGAGAGAAATTCTTACAAAATTCGTTCAGGGGCTCTGATGCAACCTGGATTGACCATATCTACACCCACACCTGGATGAGACATAAGGGTGGACACTCTTGGGGCTGAGAGGTTGGGTGAGGTTGGGTGAGCAAACGCAGACCCTTTAAAGTAATACTGTGTGGTACCCATCCCATTGGTCCCAAATCTCCAGGTTCAAGGGCATCTTCCTACATCGAAAACATGCATGAGAAACCCAGAAGATGGTACACCGGGTGATTTTGAAAGGATTCTAAAACGCACCCCATTTCTCATCTCCTTGTGCTCGGGTTCGCCTTTCCAGCTATTTTACTAGCAATCTCCCTACTTGGTGAATCAGCACCTTTAAGCTCCTGTTCCCTACAGGTTGCAATTTCTCCTGAGGATGAACGGGAAGAGGGGCAACCAATGAGAGACTAGATCTAGGTGTTGGGACAGGCCCAGGTCACTCTATTTTCCCATCAGGAAGAAGAATTAACCACAGGCTCAGCCTGCCGCCAGGAACCAGAATAGGGCCTGAGGCAATCCCGCGCTTTTGCGGCCAGCTACCAAAAAAGCGAGTTGAAAAATGGAGCTCAGGGACACTGCAATTCACAAACCCGCAGAGTTATAAATGATAACTCTCATCCACAGATATATTGAGGGAAGGCAACGAAGAGGATTTGAAAGCAAGGCAGAATTGCAGGAAACAGATTTCAGGAGGTAGATTCGAATCGCCTTTAAAGCACATGAAAAGCGGCAAAACGTCGACAATGATGCCCTTGGCCAAAAAGGGCGTATGCGTTTTTTCCTGAATATATTCAGGAAAAAACGCATACGCCCTTTTTGGCCAACCAAGCAACCTGGAAAGGCAAATCAGCGCTTCAAAGAAGTTTCGCTTCCCATCGGTCAAAAGGGTGATGCTGCAAAAAGTGTCAAAACCAGAAATGCAGGACAGGCCATGGAGAAATGGCAGCCTTGCTACGCTGATGGGCGGGATGTAAATTGCCAACAGCCACTCTGGAGAAGTGTACGGTGTGTCCTGAAACATCGAAAAAACACAGCTTAGGGAGCATAGGGCACGTCCACTCATGGGCGTATAAATTGGGAAAACTAAAAATCAGCAAGACACAGGCACCCCAAAGTTTATGGCTGCTCTGTTGACAAGAACCTCCACTTCATGACAACTTAAATATCCCAGGAAAGAGAAAAATGGATAAAGAAGTTGTGGTCCTTATGTACAATGGAATATCACTCAGACATGAAATCAATGTCATAAGGCTAGTAGAAGCAAGATGAGTGGACTTAGGTACGACGATTCTAAGTGAAATAAGTCACACAGAAAAAGACACTTATCATAAGCTATCACTTATAGAGGGAATGTAAAAACCGCTACACTTGAACTGAATTACAAAACTGAACAGAGTCACACGTTTAGAAAACACACTATGGCTGCTTAACGGGAAAGGTGAGGTGGGGTGATGCATAAAACAAGGGTTTCAAATTCGCTCAGATACTGTTCCATACACCCAATATGTAATAGACAAGACCTACTCCTTGCTCAGTGAACTGGACTCAACACCCCCTATTCACCGCACAAGAATATATGTGACTAGTAAGAATCTTAAAACCTATGTATTGATATCTCTCTGGAAGTGAGTCAAGTGGGTGTAAAGCCGCATAAACACAGCCGTGAAAAGCAGCTAAACCCCATTATAAAAATAAATTACTTTTAAAAACCCGTAAAACAAAGACAGTGAAAGAGAGAGAAATTCTTAAAAAATTCGTTCAGAGGCTGTGATGCAACCTGGATTGACCATATCTAGACCCACAGCTGGATGAGACATAAGGGTGGACACTCTTGCGGCTGAGAGCTTGGGTGAGGTTGGGTGAGCAAACGCACACCCTTTAAAGTAATACTGTGTGGTACCCATCCCATGGGTCCCAAACCTCCAGGTTCAAGGGCATCTTCCTACATCGAAAACATGCATTAGAAACCCAGAAGATGGTACACCGTGTGATTTTGAAAGGTTTCTAAAACGCACCCAATTTCTCATCTCCTTGTACTCCGGTTCGCCTTTCCAGCTACTTTACTAGCAATCTCTCTACTTGGAGAATCAGCACCTTTAAGCTCCTGTTCCCTACAGGTTGCAATTTGTCCTGAGGATGAACGGGAAGAGGGGCAACCAATGAGAGACTAGATCTAGGTGTTGGGACAGGCCCAGGTCACTCTATTTTCCCATCAGGAAGAAGAATTAACCACAGGCTCAGCCTGACGCCAGGAACCAGAATAGGGCCTGAGGCAATCCCGCGCTTTTGCGGCCAGCTCCCAAAAAAGCGAGTTGAAAAATGGAACTCAGGCACACTGCAGTTCACAAACCCGCAGAGTTATAAATGATAACTCTCATCCACAAATATATTGAGGGAAGGCAACGAAGAGTATTTGAAAGCAAGGCAGAATTGCAGGAAACAGGTTTCAGGAGGTAGATTCGAATCGCCTTTAAAGCACATGAAAAGTGGCAAATCTTCGACAATGATGCCCTTGGCCAAAAAGGGCGTATGTGTTTTTTCCTGAATATATTCAGGAAAAAACGCATACACCCTTTTTTGCCAACCAAGCAACCTGGAAAGCAAATCAGCGCTACAATGAAGTCTCGCTTCCCATCGGTCAAAAGGGCCATGCTGCATAAAGTGTCAAAACCAGAAATGCAGGACAGGCCATGGAGAAATGGCAGCCTTGCTACGCTGATGGGCGGGATGTAAATTGCCAACAGCCACTCTGAAGAAGTGTACGGTGTGTCCTGAAACATCGAAAAAACACAGCTTAGGGAGCATAGGGCACGTCCACTCATGGGCGTATAAATTGGGAAAACTAAAAATCAGCAAGACACAGGCACCCCAATGTTAAGGGCTGCTCTGTTGACAAGAACCTCCACTTCATGACACCTTAAATATCCCAGGAAAGAGAAAAATGGATAAAGAAGTTGTGGTCCTTATGTACAAAGGAATATCACTCAGACATGAAATCAATGTCATAAGGCTAGTAGAAGCAAGATGAGTGGATTTAGGTATGACAATTCTAAGTGAAATAAGTCACACAGAAAAAGACACTTATCATAAGCTATCACTTATAGAGGGAATGTAAAAACCGCTACACTTGAACTGAATTACAAAACAGAACAGAGTCACACGTTTAGAAAACACACTATGGCTGCTTAACGGGAAAGGTGAGGTGGGGTGATGCATAAAACAAGGGTTTCAAATTCGCTCAGATACCGTTCCATACACCCAATATGTAATAGACAAGACCTACTCCTTGCTCAGTGAACTGGACTCAACACCCCCTATTCACCGCACAAGAATATATGTGACTAGTAAGAATCTTAAAACCTATGTATTGATATCTGTCTGGAAGTGAGTCAAGTGGGTGTAAAGCGGCATAAACACAGCAGTGAAAAGTAGCGAATCCCCATTTTAAATTAAATAACTTTAAAAAACCCAAAAAAATAAGACAGTGATAGAGAGAGGAAATTTTACATAATTCGTTCCTGGGCTGTGATGCAACCTTGTTTGATCATATCTAGACCCACAGCTGGATGAGAAATAAAGCTGGACACTCTTGCAGCTGAAGGACTCTTTCCCTAGTTACCAGATTGGGGAACGTAAAAAGGCTGCCGCCCTCTGGCCGTTACCTGCAAATGCAGCTTTAAAATCTGTGTTAATGGTCACTTCATATGAACAAGTACTTCAGGGCTGTAAATGAAACCTGCCCTCAAAATGTCTTGAGGGAGGTAGTGGCCAAAACTTTTCAAAATGTGACACTTACTTTAAGAAAACAATTTGAAGAACTAAGCTGTAATCACAGTTTGATAAATAAAAAGAGCATGCTTTAAAGATCAATTTCAACAGATTATGGGACACATGCAAATTCAGCCACACAGAGGTATCAGCTCGCACCTGTTAGAATAACCAGCAGCAAGCAAACTACAAACAATAAATATTGAAGGTGTTTTGGAGAAATGCATACCCTCAATTTTAAGTGGGACTTAACCTGGAAAGAGCCACTAATGAGAACTGAATGGTGGTGCCTTTAAAACGTACACACTGAGCTACCATATGATACAGCAAGCCCACTCCTTGGCCTATAACATAAGGAGATAGAACTGGAAAGACACAGGCAAGCAAATGTGCATTGCAGCAGTATTACAATAACCAAGACATGGAGGCAACCAAAAAGTCCATCAAGAGGTGCGTGGCCAAAGAATAACTGGTACACGTACAGGTGGAATATTAGCCAGGGAAAAAACCAAAACAATGCCATTTGCAGCACTGTGTATGATTCTTGAGTTAATCAGGCAAATTGTACTAAGTCAGAAAGCAAAAGACACATATCCTATAATATCACTTATAGGTCTTAGCTAAAAATTGATACCAATGAAGATATTTCCACAGAGAAATGCAATCACAGATTCATTAAACAAACTTAGGGTTCACCAAATGGAAAGGTGTGAGGATTGGATACATTAGGATATTGGGGTTAAGATAGATATAGAAACACATGTGAAATATGTAATCACCAAAGACCTACGTAATACCAAGACAAGACTACTCAACATGGTGTCATAACCTACATGGGAAAATGATCCAAAGAAGAATAGATATATGTATATGTTTAAAAGAACCACATCTTGCACACCTAGAAGAAACAAAACATTTTAATCAAATTTGCTCTGACAAAAAATAAAAATTAAATTAAAAAAAGAACAAGAAGTAATGAGACATAAACTTAAGGGGCTTTGTGCTGGCACATTGCATTCTAATTTACAACCAGAACATGACTTCCATTAAGGCTCTGTCATCACTAATAAAGCAGCTTTATAAGCAATGTTGAAGGTAGCTTAAAAGAAGTCTCACTAATTATTGATAGTAACAAGGAAACAAAGAAAAGTAAAAATCTCACTGCAAAAAGTATACATAGGGTAAGGATAGTAGATCAAACACTGATTAAACTTCTGTAAAGAATAAAAGACAACAGTAGTATGTTTTGTTAAAAAAGAGAGGGCCCAAATAAATCTGAAATGAAAGAGATGATGTTACAACAGACACCACAGAAATACAAAGTATCCTAAGATACACACAGGGTAACTCAGGGCTCAGACTGGACAGAGCCCACTCTCCAGTCCCCTGTACATGACTTACAGGAGCCTCAGGAACTGAGGAGGAGGTCCCTGAGGAGAGGCTCAAGATAGAATATGGTAGGCATTAACATGACTGCATTCATCTTAAACATGCCTGAACTACATTCACACGAGATGATTTTGTCCTGTATGTACATCGGCACCTATAGCCGGAACTGCAGATCTTTGGCTTCAACACCTCTACTGACAACATTAGCTTCACCTGCTGTGGACCGTCTCCTATAGGATTTCTAGAATCACAAAACATCGAAGCTTCACAGGACCCAGAGTCTGTGCGACTCCACACAGAGTCTCAGAGTCTCAACTCCACTCAGATACTCCACTCTTGGAGGGCACACACAAAGTAGTGTGCACATCAGGACCCAGGGGAAGGAGCAGTTACCCCGTAGGGGAATGACCAGAACTACCTGCTACTTTTAGAGGGTCTCCTGCAGAGGCAGCTGGTGGCTGTGGCTGTGGCTCACCGTGAGGACAACAACACTGGCAGCAGAAGTTCTGGGAAATACTCCTTGGTGTGAGCCCTCCCAGAGTCCGCCATTAGCCCCACCAAGAGCAAGGTAGGCTCCAGTGCTGGGTCGCCTCAGGCCAAACAACCAACAGGGAGGGAACCCAGCCCCATGCATCAGCAGACAAGCAGATTCAACTTTTTATTAAAGTTTTATTTAATCCGTAGACAAGCGGATTAAAGCTCTGCCCACCAAAGCAACACCCAGCTCTACCCACCACCAGTCCCTCCCATCAGGAAGCTTGCACAAGCCTCTAAGATAGACTCATCCACCAGAGAGCAGACAGCAGAAGCAAGAAGAACTACAATTCTGCAGCCTGTGGAAGGAAAACCACATTCACAGAAAGATAGACAAAATGAAAAGGCAGAGGACTTTATACCAGATCAAGGAACAAGATAAAACCCCAGAAAAAAAACGAAATGAGGTGGAGATAGGGAACCTTCCAGAAAAATAATTCTGAATAATGATAGTGAAGTTGAGCCAAGACCTTAGAAAAAGAAAGGAGGCAAAGATCGAGAAGACACAAGAAATGCTTAACAAAGACCTAGAAGAATTAAGGAACAAACACCTAGAAGAATTAAAGAACAAACAAACAGAGGTGAACAATGTAATAACTGAAATGAAAAATGCACTAGAAGGAATCAGTAGCAGAATAACTGTGGCAGAAGAACGGATAAGTGGCCTGGAAGACAGAAAGGTGGAAATCACTGCCATGGAACAGAATAAAGAAAAAGAATGAAAATAAATGAAGACACCCCAAGAGTCCTCTGGGACAACATTAAACGCAACAACATTCGCATTATAGGGGTCCCAGAAGGAGAAGAGAGAGAGAAAGGACCCGAGAATATATTTGAAGAGATTATGGTCAAAAACTTCCCTAGCATGGGAAAAGAAATAGCCACCCAAGTCCAGAAGCACAGAGTGTCCCAGGCAGGAGAAACCAAAGGAGAAAAATGACAAGACACATAGTAATCAAATTGACAAAAATTAACGACAAAGAAAAATTATTGAAAGCAGCAAGGGAAAAATGACAAATAACATACAAGGGAAATCCCATAAGGATAACAGCTGATTTCTCAGCAGAAAATCTACAAGCCAGAAGGAAGTGGCATGATAAATTTAAAGTGATGAAAGGGAAGAACCTACAACCAAGGGTACTGCACCCTGCAAAGAGCTCATTCAGATTTGATGGAGAAATCAAAAGCCTTACAGACAAGCAAAAGCTAAGAGAATTCAGCACCATGCAACCAGCTCTACACCAAATGCTAAAAGAACTTCTCTAAGTGGGAAACACAAGAGAAGAAAAGGACCCACCAAGACAAACCCATAACAATTAAGAAAATAGTAGTAGGAACATACATATCGATAATTACCTTAAACGTGAATGCACTAAATGTTCCAACCAAAAGACATAGACTGGCTGAATGGATACAAAAACAAGACCCATATATATGCTGTCTACAAGAGACCCATTTCAGACCTAGGGACACATACAGACTGAAAGTGAGGCGATGGAAAAATATATTCTATGCTAATGAAAATCAAAAGAAAGCTGGAGTAGCAATACTCATATCAGATAAAATAGACTTTAAAATAAAGAATGTTACAAGAGACAAGGAAAGACACTACATAATGGTCAAGGGATCAATCCAAGAAGAAGATATAACAATTATAAATATATATGTACCCAACATAGGAGCACCTCAATGTATAAGGCAACTGCTAACAGCTATAAAAGAGGAAATCGACAGTAACACAATAATAGCGGGGGACTTTAACAGCTCACTTACACCAGTGGAGATCAGCCAGACAGAAAATTAATAAGGAAACACAAGCTTTAAATGACACAATAGACCAGATAGAGTTCATTGATATTTATAGGACATTCCATCCAAAAACAGCAGATTACACGTTCTTCTCAACTGCACACGGAACATTCTCCAGGATAGATCACATCTTGGGTCACAGATAAAGCCTCAGTAAATTTAAGAAAACTGAAATCATATCAAGCAGCTGTTCCGACCACAATGCTATGAGATTAGAAATCAATTACACGGAAAAAACTGTAAAAAACACAAACACATGGAGGCTAAACAATACGTTACTAAATAACCAAGAGATCACTGAAGAAATCAAAGGGGAAATCAAAAACTACCTAGAGACAAATGACAACCAAAACACGATGATCCAAAACCTATGGGATGCAGCAAAAGGAGTTCTAAGAGGGAAGTTTATAGCAATACAAGCCTACCTCAAGAAACAAGAAAAATCTCAAATAAACAATCTAACCTTACACCTAGAGGAACTAGAGAAAGAAGAACAAAACCCAAAGTTAGTAGAAGGAAAGAAATCCTAAAGATCAGAGCAGAAATAAATGAAATAGAAACAAAGAAAACGGAAGCAAAGATCATCAAAACTAAAAGCTGGTTCTTTGAGAAGATAAGCAAAAATGATCAACCTTTAGCCACACTCAAGAAAAAGAGGGAGAGGACGCAAATCAACAAAATTAGAAGTGAAAAAGGAGAAGTTACAACAGACACCACAGGAATACAAAGCATCCTAAGAGACTACTACAAGCAACTCTGTGCCAATAAAATGGACAATCTGGAAGAAATGGACAAATTCTTAGAAAGGTATAACCTTCTAAGACTGAACCAGGAAGAAATAGAAAATATGAACAAACCTATCACAAGCAATGAAATTGAAACTGTGATTAAAAATCTTCCAACAAACAAAAGTCCAGAACCAGATGGCATTACAGGTGAATTCTATCAAACATTTAGAGAAGAGCTAACACCCAACCTTCTCAAATTCTTCAAAACAATTGCAGGGGAAGGAACACTCCCAAACTCATTCTATGAGACCACCATCACCCTGATACCAAAATCAGACAGAGATACTACAAGGAAAGAAAATTATAGACCAATATCCCTGATGAATATAGATGCAAAAATCCTCAACAAAATACTAGCAAACAGAATCGAACAACACATTAAAAGGATCATACACCATGATCAAGTGGGGTTTATCCCAGGGATGCAAGGATTCTTCAATATACACAAATCAATGTGATACACCATATTAACAAATTGTAGAATAAAACCATATGGTCATCTCAATAGATGAAGGAAAAGATTTTGAGAAAATTCAACACTCATTTACGATAAAAACTCTGCAGAGTGTGGGCATAGACGGAAACTACCTCAACATAATAAAGGCCATATATGACAAACCCACAGCAAACAGCATTCTCAATGGTGAAAAACTGAAAGCGTTTCCTCTAAGATCAGGAACAAGACGAGGATGTCCACTCTCACCACTGCTATTCAACATAGTTTTGGAAGTCCTAGCCATGGCAATCAGAGAAGAAAAAGAAATAAAAGGAATACAAAACGGAAAAGAAGAAGTAAAATTGTCACTGTTTGCAGATGACATGATATCATAGATAGAGAATCTTAAAGATGCCACCAGAAAACCACTGGAGCTAATCAATGAATTTGGTAAAGTTGCAGGATACAAAATTAATGCACAGAAATTGCTTGCATTCCTATACACTAACAATGAAAGATCAGAAAGAGAAATTAAGGAAACAATCCCATTACCACTGCAACAAAAAGAATAAAATACCTAGGAATAAACCTACCTAAGGAAGTAAAAGACCTGTACTCAGAAAACTATAAGACACTGATGAAAGAAATCAAAGATGATATAAACAGATGGAGACATATACCATGTCCTTGGATTAGAAGAATCAATATTGTGAAAATGACTATACTACCCAAAGCAATCTACAGATTCAATGCAATCCCGATCAAAATACCTTTGGCATTTTCTACAGAACAAGAAAAAAAATCTTAAAATTTGTAGGGAGACACAAAAGACCCTGGATAGCCAAAGCAGTCTTGAGGGGGAAAAAAAAGAGCTGGAGGAATCAGACTTCCAGACTTCAGACTATATTACAAAGCTACAGTAATCAAGATAATATGGTACTGACACAAACACAGAAATATAGGTCAATAGAAAAGGATAGAAAGCACAGAGATAAACCCACGTACCTATGGTTAACTAATCTATGACAAAGGAGGCAAGGGTATACAATGGAGAAAAGACAGTGTCTTCAGTAAGTGGTGCTGGGAAAACTGGACAGCTACATGTAAAAGAATGAAATTAGTACACTCCCTAACACCATACACAAAAGTAACTCAAAATGGATTAGAGACCTAAATATAAGACCAGCCACTATAAAACTCTTAGAAGAAAACATAAGCAGAACAGTCTATGACATAAATCACAGCAAGATCCTTTTTGACCCACCTCCTAGAGAAATGGAAATAAAAACAAAAATTAAAAAATGGGACCGAATGAAACATAAATTCTTTTGCACAGCAAAGGAAAACTTAAGCAAGATGAAAAGACAACCATCAGAATGGGAGAAAATATTTTCAAATGAAGCAAATGGCAAAGGATTAATCTACAAAAAGCAGCTCATGTAGCTCAATATCACAAAACCAAACAACCCAATCCAAAAATGGGCAGAAGACCTAAATAGAAATTTCTCCAAAGAAGATATACAGGTTGCCAACAAACACATGAAAGGATGCTGAGCATCACTAATCATTAGAGAAATGCAAATCAAAACTACAGTGAGGTATCACCTCACACCAGTCAGAATGGCCATCATCAAAAAATCTACCAACAGTAAATGCTGGAGAGGCATTTATTGGAGAAAAGGGAACCCTCTTGCACTGTTGGTGGGAATGTAAATTGATATAGCCACTAGGTAGAACGGTATGGGGCTTCCTTAAAAACTAAAAATAGAACTACCATACAACCCAGCAAACCCACTCCTGGACATTTACCCTGAGAAAACCATAATTCAAAAAGAGTCATGTACCACAATGTTCACTGTAGCTCTATTTACAATAGCCAGGACATGGAAGCAACCTAAGTGTCCATCAACAGATAAATGGATAAAGAAGATGTGGCACATATATACAATGGAACATTATTCTGCCATAAAAAGAAGCGAAATTGAGTTATTTTTAGTGAGGTGGATGGATCTAGAGTCTGTCCTACAGAGTGAAGTAAGTCAGAAAGAGAAAAACAAATACCGTATGCTAACACATATATATGGAATCTAAAAAAAAAAAGTTTATGAAGAACGTAGGGGCAGGAAAGGATTAAGGACACAGACGTAGAGAAAGGACTTGAGGACATGGGGAGAGGGAAGGGTAAGCTGGGACAAAGTGAGAGAGTGGTATGGACATATATACACTACCAAATGTAAAATTGAAATTGATAGCTACTGGGAAGCAGCCACATAGCACAGGGAGATCAGCTCTGTGCTTTGTGACCACCTAAAAGGGTGGGATAAGGGAGTGAGAGGGAGGTGCAAGAGGGAGGGGATATGGTGTTATATGTATACGCATAGCTGATTCACTTTTTTATACAGCAGAAACTAACACACAATTGTAAAGCAATTATACTCCAATAAAGATGTAAAAAAAAAAAAAAAAAAGAAAGCCCAGAGATAAACCTACACACCTATGGCACACTAATCTATGACAAAGGAGGCAAGGGTATACAATGGAGAAAAGACAGTCTCTTCAATAAGTGGTGCTGGGAAAAATGGACAGCTACATGTAAAAGAATGAAATTAGAACACTCCCTAACACCATACACAAAAAATAAACTCCAAATGGATTAGAGACCGAAATGTAAGACCGGACACTATAAAACTCTTAGAGGAAAACATAGGAAGAATACTCTTTGACATAAATCACAGCAAGATATTTTTTGATCCACCTCCTAGAGTAATGGAATAAAAAAAAAAAAAAAAAAACAAAAACAAATGGGAGCAAATGAAACCTAAAAGCTTTTGCAAAGCAAAGGAAACTACAAACAAGACGAAAAGACAACCCTCAGAATGGGAGAAAATATTTGCAAACGAATCAATGGACAAAGGATTAATCTCCAATGTATATAAACAGCTCATGCAGCTCAACAGTAAAAAAACAAACAAACCAATCCAAAAATGGGCAGATGACGTAAATAGACATTTGTCCCAAGAAGACATACAGATGACCAAGAAACACATGAAAAGCTACTCAACATCACTAATTATTAGAGAAATATAAACCAAAACTACAATGAGGTATCACCTCACACGAGTTAGAATGGGCATCATCAGAAAATCTACAAACAACAAATGCTGGAGAGGGTGTGGAGAAAAGGGAACCCTCTTACACTATTTGTGGGAATGTAAATTGATACAGTCACTATGGAGAACAGTATGGAGGTTCCTTAAAAAACTAAAAATAGAATTACCATATGACCCAGCAATCCCACTACTGGCCATATACCCAGAGAAAACCATAATTCAAAAAGACATATTCACCACAATATTCATTGCAGCACTATTTACAATAGCCAGGTCATGGAAGCAACCTAAATGCCCATAGACAGACGAACGGAAAAGATGTGCTACATATATAAAATGGAATATTACTCAGCCATAAAAAGGAATGAAATTGGGTCATTTGTAGAGACGTGGATAGATCTAGAGACTGTCATACAGAGTGAAGTAAGTCAGAAAGAGAAAAACAAATATCGTATATTAACGCATACATGTAGAACCTAGAAAAATGGTAAAGATGAACTGGTTTGCAAGGCAGAAATAGAGACACAGATGTAGAGAACAAATGTATGGACACCAAGGGGGGAAAGTGGCAGGGTGGTGGTGGTGGGATGAATTGCGACCCTGGGATTGACATATATACAGTTATATGTATAAAATAGATAACCAATAAGAGCCTGCTGTATAAAAAAATGAATAAAATAAATTCAAAAATTAAAAAATAAATAATACTTAAGAAAATAAAACAGAAAAAAAAGTTCTGTCCTTCCCATAGACGTATTTATATGAATGAATGATTTCCATGCTTATATCCATAAATACAAAAAGAGGAATAAAACTTACCTTGAACCAAAAAAGAAAAAAAAAAAAACAGAACCCACTGGTCATACAGAGGAAAACCCTATCAGCGCACTTGCTCCAGTGGTAAACAATTCTTAAGTTGGTCACAGGTGGGGAATCATCTCCCATGCAGCCAGCAGCCCCCACACAAGGAGCGTCCTCATTGCAAAGCTGGGGGACCGTGAGGAGGCGTCTCTGACTAAACGTGAGCTGAGCCCCAGGCCAGCTGCTGCTGAACTTTTCCCACCGTTCCCAGGTAAAACACCTGAATGTGTGCAAAGACTAAAAACTAGAGGAAGGGGCTTGGAGTCACACCAGCGACAGCACGCAGGCCGACTTGGTGCCTGCAGGCCAGCCAGGATGGTCCTGGCCCCGGGCGCTCGTCTGGAAACTTTCCATTTCCCTGCCTGAGGTACCCCTCCTGTCCCGGCCCCCACTGCTTTTTTCCTTCCTTACCTCTGCCCGGGGAGAAATTCCAGCAGCAAGTATGGGTGACACATCCTCTTCTTTAGCAGGTGGCAGCCCGGCAACTCCTGCAGAAAGTCCAGTAGAGCCCCAGTCACAACGGGCCACTCATAGAGCCGTGGGCCCTACTGCCTCCCACCAGCCCAACCCCGAGACTGCTGACGGGGCAGAGAATATGGCGTCAGGCACAGCTGCAGAGGCTTTTGCTGCCTGGAGGGGTGTTTATATTGACCTCAACCCAGGCACACCTGGGAAGGGCTGGCCGGCCGGGTCAGGCTGCCCAGGTCAGCCAATCCTCGCCCCTCAGGGGCTCAGATTTGCAGAAAATGGGCCTTGCTGCACCGGCCAGATCCAAGGAACAGGTGTAGGGTCCCGAGAGTCAGGATAGATAAGGGGCGGCAGCCCTGGCTTGTTTTCTAATCATTTTATCTGGTCCAGGAGTGGGAGACAACTTCAAGAAGACCCTCTGCTAATGAGAGGAACCCAGGAGTCAGGGAGAGGAGGGGTGGTGGGTGGAGACAGAGGCCTGGTGCCCCGGCTGCTGTGGAAGCCCCTAGAAGACCAGGCAGAGGGAGGCCGCACAGAGTGAAGCCTAGGGTCACAGACCTGTTGGAGCTGCTGTTTATTAGTTCAAGCTCTGCTCTGAGGTGCTCTGTGTCAGCTCTGAGTGACAGGTGTGCTGGGGGTGCTCTGCAATGAGGGCTATGTGCACAGTTCCTGTGTGCCCAGCCCTGTCGGGGTACCTGTCCACGGGAGCTCCATATCCAGGGAGGGGCATGCCCACGAGAGCCCCGTGGGCTGCTGCGTACCTGCCCAGGTGAGCTCCATATCCTGGGAGGGGCCTGACCATGATGGCCCCATGGGCTGCTGGGTACCTGCCCAGGTGAGCTCCATATCCTGGGAGGGGCCTAACCACCACAGCCCCGTGGGCTGCTGGGTACCTGCCCAGGTGAGCTCCATATCCTGGGAGGGACCTGACCACAAGAGCCCCGTGAGCTGCTGGGGACCTGGTAGAGGACGCCAGGACAGTCAGTGAAGCCACAGAGGATATACATCTAGTAGTTCCTAATTCCTACACCCTGCTGGTCATTCTACCATCCACCAGGACATGGTATTCTGTATTAGACTTCAATGATGCCTTCTTCTGTATTCCATTCGTCCCAGAGTCACAAGAAATTTTGGCTGTGAGTGGCAGGACTCAACATACAACAAAAACAATACTGCTGGGCCGTCCTGCCCCAGGGGTTCAAAAATTCCCACACCATCTTTGGGGAAACGTTAGCTAAAGACCTAAAAAATCTACCTCTGGAGAAGGGAACCCTCCTTCAATATGCAGATGACATTCTGATCACCAGCCCGACTAAGGAGGCCTCTGAACTACCTAGCCAATAAAAGATAGAAGGTGTCCAAGAAAAAGGCTCAAATATCACAAACTAAGGTGACCTTCCTGGGCTTCATTCGCACAGAAGGTCGGAAAAGCCCACCCCAGGAAAGGGAAGAAGCCATTTGCAGCCTCACCCTTCCTGAAACTAGAAGACAGCTTAGGGGTTCCTGGGGAGACCGGGGTTTGCTGCATCTGGATCCCTAACTACAGTCTAATAGCTGGGCCTCTATATGAAACACTGAAAGGAAAAGATGATGATCCTTTTGAATAGAATCCAGAAGCGGCCTTTCAAGAATGGAAAGAGCAGTCAGTTCAGATCCTTGCCCTGGACCTCCCTAAGTTAGCTAAACCCTTTGACCTTTACATTCCTGGTCCAAGGCGAATCGCCCTTGGAGTATTAGTGCAAAAACTGGGACCACTTGAAATGGAACAATGCAAGAATGCCCTCCAGGCATTGGCCAGCCACCCCATCCGACCAGGATACTGGGGGTATCTAAAAACCTGGAAATCAGCAGCCCGCAAGGCCAGCTCCCTCCTAAGGGAAAAGGACGCCACTTGGTGATCCTAACCACCCACCATGCCCTGAAGTTGCAGGGATTGCTCCGTGGGCACAATGACCTCGAGTGAGGAGGCCCTCCAACACCAACCTCCAGAGAGAAAACCTGGAGCAATGGGCCCCCATGACGACTCGTTTGACCATCACTTGACCTGGAGCTTCTCTCAGAAAACAACAAGAGTGTGTCCCAAAAGAGCAGACTATTGCTTACAGGACTTACTGCACCCAGAGCGGAGCTAATAAACTTGGCAGGGGAACCGTAAATAACGCTGCCACCATAGAAAAGCCTACAGACACCGCGGTGACGGCGGCCAATGAGACCGGCTGTACTCCTGGCTACTTCAAAAGGCCGTTGACTGAGTGGCCGTCAAGGTCCTGGATCACCACCAGCCCTGGACTGTCTGGGAGTTGAGCAAGCAGGGCTCTGACACCTGGTGTTGTTTGTACGTTAATTAGGTGGCCTAACTGAAGAAAGCGCAGAGTACTGGTCAGAGCATCTAGGCTAGCAGGAACTGTCAGCCTAAGGGGGCCGAACCAATGTGGAGCAGGGTAAAACGGCCCACCCCCACCCCAGCGTCTCTGCACATCTCTTTCCTGGACCCTTAAAGGTCATTAGAATCTATAAAACTTCCAATGCTGGTGCTCAGGCAGACGAGCAGTGAGGGAGGAGGCCTGGGGACAATCAACCTCACCTGGAGGCTGCTTGGGAGAAGTCCTCCCCCTCGCCCCGGGTATGAGGACACCCAACTCAGCACGAAGCATTTACAGAAGAGGTGTCTGCACCCTCAGCACCCCAAGAATGAGGAATGGGACAAAAGGCAGAGGAGGGCTTTGTCACTGGCAAAGCCCATGAAAAATTCCTGGGAGATGAAAATAGAATCTGGGCAATAAAATAAAGTCTAACCATTTTTTTCCTTTGTGCTTTGTCTAATTTCACTTGCTCCTAGGTTTCCACATGCAGAGGTCCCACACCCGACACTTCAGACCCGATTTCCTAGTGCAAAATGGCTGGGCCGACACCTCAGCTCGTGGGGCCCCGTGCAGACTCTGCGACATAGAGCCTGAGCTCCAGCCAACCCGGCCCTCGAGAGCTCCGCCCCCTCCCTCCCGCTGACGCTGCCAGGATCTCTACACAGCAGCCCGGCCCACAACCCGCAGGGGAGCACACACTCTCACCTCTCCATTCTCTGATCATAATATAAAGTTTTCCTTTGCTTCTGAACCAAAGTCAGTCTCGATCTGTTGGCTCCAATGACACTAGGCAGGGAGACCCTTGTTGGGGCCCACTCTGCAGGATCAGTAACAGAATTTGAGAACATTGTAACTTCAAAGAACAGATGTGCGAGCCAAACTGTAATTAACATAGAGCAGTGTATAAGGCTCGTGTAAAATAAGATGTTTCTAACACTTCCATTTGATATTTCCATCACTTTATTATAAGCAAGTTCAGTTGAGGGGTTTGTCTTATTTGTCAGGTCAACAGTAGAGAAATGCAGTGATTTCTTTCCAAGGATGTACATCTAATAATCTTGGTTGAAGTTTCAACCTTGTTTTGACTGATTTTCCATTGAAAATGATACCTCTCTTTCAGCTCCTAGATTTCTGAGAAGTATAAAATCTTATATTTTTTATTACCAAAGGGGAAAGGTGGGAGGAGGGATAAATTAACAGTTTCAGATTAACATATACACACTGCTATGTATAAAATATATCATCAACAAGGAACTACTGTATAACACAGGGAACTATACTCAATATTTTGTAATGACCCCTAAGGGGAAATAATCTGAAATACAATAGATATCTATATCGACATCATCTATCAACTACAGATAAAATGGAAACTAAAGGAGGCCGATGGTGAGCGTTTCTGAACCTGAAGACTTCAATCATCTAAAGTTCGGACTCTGCCTACGGCCCAAGTCCCTTAATGAACACACATGTACCAGTAGCTTAAAAATTCCCCAGATTGGAGTTCGGGGAGACACTGATTTGGAAAAATCCCTGGTGTTCTCCTTACATACACAGGACCTTTCCTACAGCTAAAACATGCCTGTGACACCCAGAAGATGGAACACGGTTGGATCAGGGAGATTTTGGAAAAGGCACCAAAACTCCTAATTTCCTGGTTGTCGGGTTCACACCTCCAGCCTTTTTCCTTAAAATCTCCCCACCTGAGGATGTCAGCACCTTCAACATCCAGTTGCACAAAATTTGGAATTTTTCCAAAGGAAGAAGGGGAAGGAGGAGAAACAAGGAGAGCCAAGCCCTAGATGTTCGGACAGGCACATGTCACTCTAATTTCCAATCAGGAAGAAGAATTAAGCAAAGGCTTAGCCTGCCACCGGGAACCAGAGTAGGGCCAGAAGCAAAGCAGCGGTTCTGCGGACAGCTCCCAAAAAAGCGAGTTGAAAAATGGAGCTCAGGGGCACTGCAATTCACAAACCTGCAGAGTTATAAATTATAACTATCGTCCAAAACTATATTGAGGGAAGGCAATTAACAGGATTGGAAAGCAAGGCAGAAATGCAGGAAACAGATTTCAGGAGTTAGATTCGAATAGCCCCTAAAGCACATGAAAAGCGGCCAAAAGTCGACAACGATGCACATGGCCAAAAAGAGCATATATGTTTTTTTCTGAATAAATTCAGGAAAAAACGCATAGGCCCTTTTTGGCCAACCAAGCAAGCCGGAAATGCAATGCAGCACTACAAAGAAGTCTCACTTCCCATCGGTCAAAAGGGCCTTCCTAAAAAAGTGTAAAAAAAATACAGGAGAGGCCAGGGAGGAAAGGGAGCATTGTTACACTGATGGTCGGGATGTAAATTGCCAATGGCGACTCTGGAGAACGGTACGGTGTTTCCTAAAACATCTAAAAAACACAGCTAGAGAGAAAGGGGCACATCCATTCATGGGCGTATAAATTGGAAAAATTAAAATCAACAAGACACAGGCACCCCAAAGTTTAGGGCTGCTCTGGTTACAAGAACCTCCACTTGTGTACATCTTAAATATCCCAGGGATGAGAAAAATGGTAAAGAAGTTGTGGTACTTATGTACAATGGAATATCACTCAGCCATGAAATCAATATCATAAGGCTAGTAGCAGCATGATGAGTGGATTTAGGTACGACGATTCTAAGTGAAATAAGTCACACAGAAAAAGACACTTATCATAAGATATCACTTATAGAGGGAATGTAAAAACCGTTACCCTTAAACTGAATTACAAAACAGAACAGAGTCACCCATTTTAAAAACACACTATGGCTGCTTAACGGGAAAGGTGAGGAGGGGTGATGCATAAAACAAGGGTTTCAAATTAGCTCAGATACCGTTCCATAAACCCAATATGTAGTAGACAAGACCTACTCCTTGCTCAGTGAACTAGACTCAACACCCCCTATTCAGCGCACAAGAATATATCTGAGTAGTAAGAATCTGAAAACCTATGTATTGATCTCTCTCTGGAAGAGAGTCAAGTGAGTGTAAAGCGGCATAAACACAGCCGTGAAAAGCAGCTAAAACCCATTTTAAAAATAAATTACTTTTAAAAACCCGTAAAACAAAGACAGTGTAAGAGAGAGTAATTCTTACAAAACTCGTTCAGGGGCTGTGATGCAACCTGGATTGACCATATCTGGACCCACAGCTGGATGAGACATAAGGGTGGACACTCTTGGGGCTGAGAGGTTTGGTGAGGTTGGGTGAGCAAACGCTGACCCTTTAAAGTAATACTGCGTGGTCCCCATCCCGTGGGTCCCAAATCTCCAGGTTCAAGGGCATCTTCCTACATCGAAAACATGCATGAGTAACCCAGATCATGGTACACTGTCTGATCGGGAAAGGTTTCTGAAACGCACCACATTTCTCATCTCCTTGTGCTCGGGTTCACCATTCCAGCTTCTTAACTAGTAATCTCCCTACATGGAGAAACAGCACCTTTAAGCTCCTGTTCCATACAGGTTGCAATTTGTCCTGAGGATGAACGGGAAGAGGGGCAACCAATGAGAGACTAGATCTAGGTGTTGGGACAGGCACAGGTCACTCTATTTTCCCATCAGGAAGAAGAAATAACCACAGGCTCAGCCTGCCGCCCGGAACCAGAATAGGGCCTGAGGCAATCCCGCACTTCTGCGGCCAGCTCCCAAAAAAGCCAGTTGAAAAATGGAGCACATGGGCACTGCAATTCACAAACCTGCAGAGTTATAAATGATAACTCTCGTCCACAAATATATTGAGGGAAGGCAACGAAGAGGATTTGAAAGCAAGGCAGAACTGCAGGAAACACATTTCAGGAGGTAGATTCGAATCGCCTTTAAAGCACATGAAAAGCGGCAAAACGTCGACAATGATGCCCTTGGCCAAAAAGGGCGTATGCGTTTTTTCCTGAATATATTCAGGAAAAAACGCATACGCCCTTTTTGGCCAACCAAGCAACCTGGAAAGGCAAATCAGCGCTAAAAAGAAGTCTCGCTTCCGATCCGTCAAAAGGGCCCTGCTGAAAAAAGTGTCAAAACCACAAATGCAGGACAGGCCAAGGAGAAATGGGAGCCTTGCCACGCTGATGGGCGGTATGTAAATTGCCAACAGCCACTCTGGAGAAGTGTACGGTGTGTCCTGAAACATCGAAAAAACACAGCTTAGGGAGCATAGGGCACTTCCACTCATGGGCGTATAAATTGGGAAAACTAAAAATCAGCAAGACACAGGCACCCCAAAGTTAAGGGCTGCTCTGTTTGCAAGAACCTCCACTTCATGACACCTTAAATATCCCAGGAAAGATAAAAATGGATAAAGAAGTTGTGGTCCTTATGTACAATGGAATATAACTCAGACATGATATCAATGTCATAATGCTAGTAGCAGCATGATGAGTGGATTTAGGTACGACGACTCTAAGTGAAATAAGTCACACAGAAAAAGACACTTATCGTAAGCTATCACTTATAGAGGGAATGTAAAAACCGCTACACTTGAACTGAATTACAAAAGAGAACAGAGTCACACGTTTAGAAAACACACTATGGCTGCTTAACGGGAAAGGTGAGGTGGGGTGATGCATAAAACAAGGGTTTCAAATTAGCACAGATACCGTTACATACACCCAATATGTAATAGACAAGACCTACTCCTTGCTCAGTGAACTGGACACAACACCCCCTATTCACCGCACAAGTATATATCTGACTAGTAAGAATCTTAAAACCTATGTATTGATATTTCTCTGGAAGTGTGTCAAGTGGGTGTAAAGCCGCATAAACACAGCCGTGAAAAGCAGCTAAACCCCATTATAAAAATAAATTACTTGTAAAAACCCGTAAAACAAAGACAGTGAAAGAGAGAGAAGTTCTTACACAATTCGTTCAGGGGCCGTGATGCAACATGGATTGAACAATTCTAGACCAACAGGTGGATGAGACCTAAGGGTGGACACTCTTGGAGCTGACAGGTCTGGTGAGGTTGGGTGAGCAAACGCAGACCCTTTAAAGTAATACTGCGTGGTACCCATCCCATGGGTCCCAAATCTCCAGTTTCAAGGGCATCTTCCTGCATCGAAAACATGCATGAGAAACCCAGAAGATGGTACACCGTGTGATCGGGAAAGGTTTCTAAAACGCACCTCATTTCTCAACTCCTTGTGCTCGGGTTCGCCATTCCAGCTACTTTACTAGCAATCTCCCTTCTTGGAGAATCAGCACCTTTACCCTCCTGTTCTGTACAGGTTGCAATTTGTCCTGAGGATGAACGGGAAGAGGAGCAACCAATGAGAGACTAGATCTAGGTGTTGGGACAGGCACAGGTCACTCTATTTTCCCATCAGGAAGAAGAATTAACCACAGGCTCAGCCTGCCGCCAGGAACCAGAATAGGGCCTGAGGTAATCCCGCGCTTTTGCGGCCAGCTACCAAAAAAGCGAGTTGAAAAATGGAGCTCAGGGGCACTGCAATTCACAAACCTGCAGAGTTATAAATGATAACTCTCGTCCACAAATATATTGAGGGAAAGCAACGAAGAGGATTTGAAAGCAAGGCAGTATTGCAGGAAACAGATTTCAGGAGGTAGATTCGAATCGCATTTAAAGCTCAAGAAAAGGGGCAAAACGTCGACAATGATGCACTTTGCCAAAAACGGCGTATGCGTTTTTTCCTGAATATATTCAGGAAAAAATGCATACGCACTTTTTGGCCAACCAAGCAACCTGGAAAGGCAAATCAGCGCTACAAAGAAGTCTCGCTTCCCATCGGTCAAAAGGGCCATGCTGAAAAAAGTGTCAAAACCACAAATGCAGGACAGGCCATGGAGAAATGGGAGCCTTGCTACGCTGATGGGCGGGATGTAAATTGCCAACAGCCACTCTGGAGAAGTGTATGGTGTGTCCTGAAATATCGAGAAAACACAGCTTAGGGAGCATAGGGCACGTGCACTCATGGGCGTATAAATTGGGAAAACTAAAAATCAGCAAGACACAGGCACCCCAAAGTTTAGGGCTGCTCTGTTGACAAGAACCTCCACTTCATGACACCTTAAATATCCCAGGAAAGAGAAAAATGGATAAAGAAGTTGTGGTTCTTATGTACAATGGAATATCACTCAGCCATGAAATCAATGTCTTAAGGCTAGTAGCATCATGATGAGTGGATTTAGGTACGACGACTCTAAGTGAAATAAGTCACACAGAAAAAGACACTTATCATAAGCTATCACTTATAGAGGGAATGTAAAAACTGCTACACTTGAACTGAATTACAAAAGAGAACAGAGTCACACGTTTAGAAAACACACTATGGCTGCTTAACGGGAAAGATGAGGTGGTGTGATGCATAAAACAAGGGTTTCAAATTAGATCAGATACCGTTCCATACACCCAATATGTAATAGACAAGACCTACTCCTTGCTCAGTGAACTGGACTCAACACCCCCTATTCACCGCACAAGTATATATCTGACAAGTGAGAATCTTAAAACCTATGTATTGATATCCCCCTGGAAGTGTGTCAAGAGGGTGTAAAGCCGCATAAACACAGCCGTGAAAAGCAGCTAAACCCCATTATAAAAATAAATTACTTGTAGAAACCCGTAAAACAAAGACAGTGAAAGAGAGAGAAATTCTTACACAATTCGTTCAGGGGCTGTGATGCAACCTGGATTGAAAATATCTAGACCCACAGTTGGATGAGACCTAAGGGTGGACACTCTTGGGGCTGACAGGTTTGGTGAGGTTGGGAGAGCAAACACAGACCCTTTAAGGTAATACTGCGTGGTACCCATCCCATGGGTCCCAAATCTCCAGTTTTAAGGGCATCTTCCTGCACTGAAAACATGCATGAGAAACCCAGAAGATGGTACACCATGTGATCGGGAAAGGTTTCTAAAACGCACCTCATTTCTCATCTCCTTGTGCTCGGGTTCACCATTCCAGCTACTTTACGAGCAATCTCCCTACTTGGAGAATCAACACCTTTAACCTCCTGTTCTGTACAGGCTGCAATTTGTCCTGAGGATGAACGGGAAGAGGGGCAACCAATGAGAGACTAGATGTAGGTGTTGGAACAGGCACAGATCACTCTATTTTCCCATCAGGAAGAAGAATTAAGCACAGGCTCAGCCTGCCGGAGGGAAGCAGAATAGTGCCTGAGGCAATCCCGCGCTTCTGCGGCCAGCTCCGAAAAAAGCCAGTTGAAAAATGGAGCACATGGGCACTGCAATTCACAAACCTGCAGAGTTATAAATGATAACTCTCGTCCACAAATATATTGAGGGAAGGCAACGAAGAAGGATTTGAAAGCAAGGCAGAGTTGCAGGAAACAGGTTTCAGGAGGTAGATTCGAATCGCCTTTAAAGCACATGAAAAGCGGCAAAACGTCGACAATGATGCCCTTGGCCAAAAAGGGCGTATGCGTTTTTTCCTGAATATATTCAGGAAAAAACGCATACGCCCTTTTTGGCCAACCAAGCAACCTGGAAAGGCAAATCAGCGCTACAAAGAAGTCTCGCTTCCCATCGGTCAAAAGGGCCATGCTGAAAAAAGTGTCAAAACCACAAATGCAGGACAGGCCAAGGAGAAATGGGAGCCTTGCCACGCTGATGGGCGGTATGTAAATTGCCAACAGCCACTCTGGAGAAGTGTACGGTGTGTCCTGAAACATCGAAAAAACACAGCTTAGGGAGCATAGGGCACTTCCACTCATGGGCGTATAAATTGGGAAAACTAAAAATCAGCAAGACACAGGCACCCCAAAGTTTAGGGCTGCTCTGTTTGCAAGAACCTCCACTTCATGACACCTTAAATATCCCAGGAAAGATAAAAATGGATAAAGAAGTTGTGGTCCTTATGTACAATGGAATATCACTCAGACATGATATCAATGTCATAATGCTAGTAGCAGCATGATGAGTGGATTTAGGTACGACGACTCTAAGTGAAATAAGTCACACAGAAAAAGACACTTATCGTAAGCTATCACTTATAGAGGGAATGTAAAAACCGCTACACTTGAACTGAATTACAAAAGAGAACAGAGTCACACGTTTAGAAAACACACTATGGCTGCTTAACGGGAAAGGTGAGGTGGGGTGATGCATAAAACAAGGGTTTCAAATTAGCACAGATACCGTTACATACACCCAATATGTAATAGACAAGACCTACTCCTTGCTCAGTGAACTGGACTCAACACCCCCTATTCACCGCACAAGTATATATCTGACTAGTAAGAATCTTAAAACCTATGTATTGATATTTCTCTGGAAGTGTGTCAAGTGGGTGTAAAGCCGCATAAACACAGCCGTGAAAAGCAGCTAAACCCCATTATAAAAATAAATTACTTGTAAAAACCCGTAAAACAAAGACAGTGAAAGAGAGAGAAGTTCTTACACAATTCTTTCAGGGGCCGTGATGCAACATGGATTGACCAATTCTAGACCAACAGGTGGATGAGACCTAAGGGTGGACACTCTTGGGGCTGACAGGTCTGGTGAGGTTGGGTGAGCAAACGCAGACCCTTTAAAGTAATACTGCGTGGTACCCATCCCATGGGTCCCAAATCTCCAGTTTCAAGGGCATCTTCCTGCATCGAAAACACGCATGGGAAACCTAGATGATGGTACACCGTCTGATCGGGAAAGGTTTCTGAAACGCACCTCATTTCTCATCTCCTTGTGCTCGGGTTCGCCATTCCAGCTACTTTACTAGCAATCTCCCTACTTGGAGAATCAGCACCTTTAACCTCCTGTTCCATACAGGTTGCAATTTGTCCTAAGGATGAATGGGAAGAGGGGCAACCAATGAGAGACTACATATAGGTGTTGGGACAGGCACAGGTCACTCTATTTTCCCATCAGGAAGAAGAATTAACCACAGGCTCAGCCTACCGCCCGGAACCAGAATAGGGCCTGAGGCAATCCCGTGCTTCTGCGGCCAGCTCCCAAAAAAGCCAGTTGAAAAATGGAGCACATGGGCACTGCAATTCACAAACCTGCAGAGTTATAAATGATAACTCTCGTCCACAAATATATTGAGGGAAGGCAACGAAGAGGATTTGAAAGCAAGGCAGAATTGCAGGAAACTGGTTTCAGGAGGTAGATTCGAATCGCCTTTAAAGCACATGAAAAGTGGCAAAACGTCGACAATGATGCCCTTGGCCAAAAAGGGCGTATGCGTTTTTTCCTGAATATATTCAGGAAAAAACGCATACGCCCTTTTTGGCCCACCAAGCAACCTGGAAAGGTAAATCAGTGCTACAAAGAAGTCTCGCTTCCCATCGGTCAAAAGGGCCATGCTGAAAAAACTGTCAAAACCACAAAAGCAGGACAGGCCATTGAGAAATGAAAGCCTTGCTACACTGATGGGCGGGATGTAAATTGCCAGCAACCACTCTGGAGAAGTGTACGGTGTGGCCTGAAACATCGAAAAAACACAGCTTAGGGAGCATAGGGCACTTCCACTCATGGGCGTATAAATTGGGAAAATTAAAAATCAGCAAGAGACAGGCACCCCAAAGTTTATGGCTGCTCTGTTGACAAGAACCTCCACTTCATGACACCTTAAATATCCCAGGAAAGAGAATAATGGATAAAGAAGTTGTGGTCCTTATGTACAATGGAATATCACTCAGCCATGAAATCAATGTCTTAAGGCTAGTAGCATCATGATGAGTGTATTTAGGTACGACGACTCTAAGTGAAATAAGTCACACAGAAAAAGACACTTATCATAAGCTATCACTTATAGAGAGAATGTAAAAACTGCTACACTTGAACTGAATTACAAAAGAGAACAGAGTCACACGTTTAGAAAACACACTATGGCTGCTTAACGGGAAAGATGAGGTGGTGTGATGCATAAAACAAGGGTTTCAAATTAGATCAGATACCGTTCCATACACCCAATATGTAATAGACAAGACCTACTCCTTGCTCAGTGAACTGGACTCAACACCCCCTATTCACCGCACAAGTATATATCTGACTAGTGAGAATCTTAAAACCTATGTATTGATATCCCTCTGGAAGTGTGTCAAGTGGGTGTAAAGCCGCATAAACACAGCCGTGAAAAGCAGCTAAACCCCATTATAAAAATAAATTACTTGTAGAAACCCGTAAAACAAAGACAGTGAAAGAGAGAGAAATTCTTACACAATTCGTTCAGGGGCTGTGATGCAACCTGGATTGAAAATATCTAGACCCACAGTTGGATGAGACCTAAGGGTGGACACTCTTGGGGCTGACAGGTTTGGTGAGGTTGGGTGAGCAAACACAGACCCTTTAAGGTAATACTGCGTGGTACCCATCCCATGGGTCGCAAATCTCCAGTTTTAAGGGCATCTTCCTGCATTGAAAACATGCATGAGAAACCCAGAAGATGGTACACCATGTGATCGGGAAAGGTTTCTAAAACGCACCTCATTTCTCATCTCCTTGTGCTCGGGTTCACCATTCCAGCTACTTTACTAGCAATCTCCCTACTTGGAGAATCAACACCTTTGACCTCCTGTTCTGTACAGGTTGCAATTTGTCCTGAGGATGAACGGGAAGAGGGGCAACCAATGAGAGACTAGATGTAGGTGTTGGAACAGGCACAGGTCACTCTATTTTCCCATCAGGAAGAAGAATTAAGCACAGGCTCAGCCTGCCGCCGGGAAGCAGAATAGTGCCTGAGACAATCCCGCGCTTCTGCGGCCAGCTCCGAAAAAAGCCAGTTGAAAAATGGAGCACATGGCCACTGCAATTCACAAACCTGCAGAGTTATAAATGATAACTCTCGTCCACAAATATATTGAGGGAAGGCAACGAAGAGGATTTGAAAGCAAGGCAGAGTTGCAGGAAACAGGTTTCAGGAGGTAGATTCGAATCGCCTTTAAAGCACATGAAAAGCGGCAAAACGTCGACAATGATGCCCTTGGCCAAAAAGGGCATATGCGTTTTTTCCTGAATATATTCAGGAAAAAACGCATACGCCCTTTTTGGCCAACCAAGCAACCTGGAAAGGCAAATCAGCGCTACAAAGAAGTCTCGCTTCCCATCGGTCAAAAGGGCCATGCTGAAAAAAGTGTCAAAACCACAAATGCAGGACAGGCCATGTAGAAATAGGAGCCTTGCTACGGTGATGGGCGGGATGTAAATTGGCAACAGCCACTGTGGAGAAGTGTACGGTGTGTCCTGAAACATCGAAAAAACACAGCTTAGGGAGCATAGGGCACTTCCACTCATGGGCGTATAAATTGGGAAAATTAAAAATCAGCAAGAGACAGGCACCCCAAAGTTTACGGCTGCTCTGTTGACAAGAACCTCCACTTCATGACACCTTAAATATCCCAGGAAAGAGAAAAATGGATAAAGAAGTTGTGGTCCTTATATACAATGGAATATCACTCAGCCATGAAATCAATGTCATAAGGCTAGTAGCAGCATGATGAGTGGATTTAGGTACGACGACTCTAAGTGAAATAAGTCACACAGAAAAAGACACATATCAAAAGATATCACTTATAGAGGGATGTAAAAACCGCTACACTTGAACTGAATTACAAATCAGAACAGAGTCACCCATTTTGAAAACACACTATGGCTGCTTAACGGGAAAGGTGAGGTGGGGTGATGCATAAAACAAGGGTTTCAAATTAGCTCTGATACCGTTCCATACACCCAATATGTAATAGAGAAGACCTACTCCTTGCTCAGTGAACTGGACTCAACACCCCGTATTCACCGCACAAGAATATATCCGACTAGTGAGAATCTTAAAACCTATGTATTGATATCTCTCTAGAAGTGAGTCAAGAGGGTGTAAAGCCGCATAAACACAGCCGTGAACAGCAGCTAAACCCCATTATAAAAATAAATTATTTTTAAAAACGCATGAAACAAAGACAGTAAAAGAGAGAGAAATTCTTACAAAATTCATTCAGGGGCTGTGACGCAAACTGGGTTGACCATATCTAGACCCACAGCTGGATGAGACATAAGGGTGGACACTCTTGGGGCTGAGAGGTTTGGTGAGGTTGGGTGAGCCATCGCAGACCCTTTAAAGTAATACTGCGTGGTACCCATCCCATGGGTCCCAAATCTCTAGGTTCAAGGGCATCTTCCTACATCGAAAACTTGCATGAGGAACCCAGAAGATGGTACAGCGTGTGAATTTGAAAGGTTTCTAAAACGCACCTCATTTCTCATCTCCTTGTGCTCGGGTTCGCCATTCCAGCTACTTTACTAGCAATCTCCCTACTTGGAGAATCAGCACCTTTAACCTCCTGTTCCCTACAGGTTGCAATTTGTCCTGAGGATGAACGGGAAGAGGGGCAACCAATGAGAGACTAGATGTAGGTGTTGGGACAGGCCCAGGTCACTCTATTTTCCCATCAGGAAGAAGAATTAACCACAGGCTCAGCCTGCTGCCAGGAACCAGAATAGGGCCTTAGGCAATCCCGCGCTTCTGCGGCCAGCTCCCAAAAAGCCAGTTGAAAAATGGAGCACATGGGCACTGCAATTCACAAACCTGCAGAGTTATAAATGATAAATCTCGTCCACAAATATATTGAGGGAACGCAACGAAGAGGATTTGAAAGCAAGGCAGAGTTGCAGGAAACAGGTTTCAGGAGGTAGATTCGAATCGCCTTTAAAGCACATGAAAAGCGGCAAAACGTCGACAATGATGCCCTTGGCCAAAAAGGGCGTATGCGTTTTTTCCTGAATATATTCAGGAAAAAACGCATACGCCCTTTTTGGCCAACCAAGCAACCTGGAAAGGCAAATCAGCGCTACAAAGAAGTCTCGCTTCCCATCTGTCCAAAGGGCCATGCTGAAAAAAGTGTCAAAACCACAAATGCAGGACAGGCCATGGAGAAATAGGAGCCTTGCTACGCTGATGGGCGGGATGTAAACTGCCAACAGCCACTCTGGAGAAGGGTACGGTGTGTCCTGAAACATCGAGAAAACACAGCTTAGGGAGCATAGGGCACGTCCACTCATGGGTGTATAAATTGGGAAAACTAAAAATCAGCAAGACACAGGCACCCCAAAGTTTAGGCCTGCTCTGTTGACAAGAACCTCCACTTCAGGAAACCTTAAATATCCCAGGAAAGAGAAAAATGGATAAAGAAGTTGTGGTCCTTATGTACAATGGAATACCACTCAGCCATGAAATCAATGTCATAAGGCTAGTAGCAGCATGATGAGTGGATTTAGGTACGACGACTCTAAGTGAAATAAGTCACACAGAAAAAGACACTTATCAAAAGCTATCACTTATAAAGGGAATGTAAACACCGCTACACTTGAATTGAATTACAAATCAGAACAGAGTCACACATTTAGAAAACACACTATGGCTGCTTAACGGGAAAGGTGATGTGCGGTGATGCATAAAACAAGGGTTTCAAATTATCTCAGATACCGTTCTATACACCCAATAAGTAATAGAAAAGACCTACTCCTTGCTCAGTGAACTGGACTCAACAACCCATATTCACCGCACAAGAATATATGTGACTAGTAAGAATCGTAAAACCTATGTATTGATATCTCTCTGGAAGTGTGTCAAGTGGGTGTAAAGCTGCATAAACACAGCCGTGAAAAGCAGCTAAACCCCATTATAAAAATAAATTACTTTTAAAAACCTGTAAAACAAAGACAGTGAAAGAGAGAGAAATTCTTAAAAAATTCGTTCAGGAGCTGTGATGCAACCTGGATTGACCATATCTAGACCCACACCTGGATGAGACATAAGGGTGGACACTCTTGGGGCTGAGAGGTTGGGTGAGGTTGGGTGAGCAAACTCAGACCCTTTAAAGTAGTACTGCGTGGTACCCATCCCATGGGTCCCAAATCTCCAGGTTCAAGGGCATCTTCCTACATCGAAAACATGCATGAGAAACCCAGAAGATGGTACACCGTGTGATTTTGAAAGGTTTCTAAAACGCACCCAATTTCTCATCTCCTTGTGCTCGGGTTCGCCTTTCCAGCTACTTTACTAGCAATCTCCCTACTTGGAGAATCAGCACCTTTAAGCTCCTGTTCCCTACAGGTTGCAATTTGTCCTGAGGATGAACGGGAAGAGGGGCAACCAATGAGAGACTAGATCTAGGTGTTGGGACAGGCACAGGTCACTCTATTTTCCCATCAGGAAGAAGAATTAACCACAGGCTCAGCCTGCCGTCAGGAACCAGAATAGGGCCTGAGGCAATCCCGCGCTTTTGCGGCCAGCTCCCAAAAAAGCGAGTTGAAAAATGGAGCTCAGGGACACTGCAATTCACAAACCCGCAGAGTTATAAATGATAACTCTCATCCACAGATATATTGAGGGAAGGCAACGAAGAGGATTTGAAAGCAAGGCAGAATTGCAGGAAACAGATTTCAGGAGGTAGATTCGAATCGCCTGTAAAGCACATGAAAAGCGGCAAAACGTCGACAATGATGCCCTTGGCCAAAAAGGGCGTATGCGTTTTTTCCTGAATATATTCAGGAAAAAACGCATACGCCCTTTTTGGCCAACCAAGCAACCTGGAAAGTCAAATCAGCGCTACAAAGAAGTCTCGCTTCCCATCGGTCAAAAGGGCCATGCTGCAAAAAGTGTCAAAACCAGAAATGCAGTACAGGTCATGGAGAAATGGCAGCCTTGCTACGCTGATGGGCGGGATGTAAATTGCCAAAAGCCACACTGGAGAAGTGTACGGTGTGTCCTGAAACATCGAAAAAACACAGCTTAGGGAGCATAGGGCACGTCCACTCATGGGCGTATAAATTGGGAAAACTAAAAATCAGCAAGACACAGGCACCCCAATGTTTAGGGCTGCTATTTTGACAAGAACCTCCACTTCATGACACCTTAAATATCCCAGGAAAGAGAAAAATGGATAAAGAAGTTGTGGTCCTTATGTACAAAGGAATATCACTCAGACATGAAATCAATGTCATAAGGCTAGTAGAAGCAAGATGAGTGGATTTAGGTACGACGATTCTAAGTGAAATAAGTGACACAGAAAAAGACACTTATCATAAGCTATCACTTATAGAGGGAATGTAAAAACCGCTACACCTGAACTGAATTACAAAACAGAACAGAGTCACACGTTTAGAAAACACACTATGGCTGCTTAACGGGAAAGGTGAGGTGGGGTGATGCATAAAACAAGGGTTTCAAATTCGCTCAGATACTGTTCCATACACCCAATATGTAATAGACAAGACCTACTCCTTGCTCAGTGAACTGGACTCAACAACCCCTATTCACCGCACAAGAATATATGTGACTAGTAAGAATCGTAAAACCTATGTATTGATATCTCTCTGGAAGTGTGTCAAGTGGGTGTAAAGCTGCATAAACACAGCCGTGAAAAGCAGCTAAACCCCATTATAAAAATAAATTACTTTTAAAAACCTGTAAAACAAAGACAGTGAAAGAGAGAGAAATTCTTAAAAAATTCGTTCAGGAGCTGTGATGCAACCTGGATTGACCATATCTAGACCCACACCTGGATGAGACATAAGGGTGGACACTCTTGGGGCTGAGAGGTTGGGTGAGGTTGGGTGAGCAAACTCAGACCCTTTAAAGTAGTACTGCGTGGTACCCATCCCATGGGTCCCAAATCTCCAGGTTCAAGGGCATCTTCCTACATCGAAAACATGCATGAGAAACCCAGAAGATGGTACACCGTGTGATTTTGAAAGGTTTCTAAAACGCACCCAATTTCTCATCTCCTTGTGCTCGGGTTCGCCTTTCCAGCTACTTTACTAGCAATCTCCCTACTTGGAGAATCAGCACCTTTAAGCTCCTGTTCCCTACAGGTTGCAATTTGTCCTGAGGATGAACGGGAAGAGGGGCAACCAATGAGAGACTAGATCTAGGTGTTGGGACAGGCACAGGTCACTCTATTTTCCCATCAGGAAGAAGAATTAACCACAGGCTCAGCCTGCCGCCAGGAACCAGAATAGGGCCTGAGGCAATCCCGCGCTTTTGCGGCCAGCTCCCAAAAAAGCGAGTTGAAAAATGGAGCTCAGGGACACTGCAATTCACAAACCCGCAGAGTTATAAATGATAACTCTCATCCACAGATATATTGAGGGAAGGCAACGAAGAGGATTTGAAAGCAAGGCAGAATTGCAGGAAACAGATTTCAGGAGGTAGATTCGAATCGCCTGTAAAGCACATGAAAAGCGGCAAAACGTCGACAATGATGCCCTTGGCCAAAAAGGGCGTATGCGTTTTTTCCTGAATATATTCAGGAAAAAACGCATACGCCCTTTTTGGCCAACCAAGCAACCTGGAAAGTCAAATCAGCGCTACAAAGAAGTCTCGCTTCCCATCGGTCAAAAGGGCCATGCTGCAAAAAGTGTCAAAACCAGAAATGCAGTACAGGCCATGGAGAAATGGCAGCCTTGCTACGCTGATGGGCGGGATGTAAATTGCCAAAAGCCACACTGGAGAAGTGTATGGTGTGTCCTGAAACATCGAAAAAACACAGCTTAGGGAGCATAGGGCACGTCCACTCATGGGCGTATAAATTGGGAAAACTAAAAATCAGCAAGACACAGGCACCCCAATGTTTAGGGCTGCTATTTTGACAAGAACCTCCACTTCATGACACCTTAAATATCCCAGGAAAGAGAAAAATGGATAAAGAAGTTGTGGTCCTTATGTACAAAGGAATATCACTCAGACATGAAATCAATGTCATAAGGCTAGTAGAAGCAAGATGAGTGGATTTAGGTACGACGATTCTAAGTGAAATAAGTGACACAGAAAAAGACACTTATCATAAGCTATCACTTATAGAGGGAATGTAAAAACCGCTACACCTGAACTGAATTACAAAACAGAACAGAGTCACACGTTTAGAAAACACACTATGGCTGCTTAACGGGAAAGGTGAGGTGGGGTGATGCATAAAACAAGGGTTTCAAATTCGCTCAGATACTGTTCCATACACCCAATATGTAATAGACAAGACCTACTCCTTGCTCAGTGAACTGGACTCAACAACCCCTATTCACCGCACAAGAATATATGTGACTAGTAAGAATCGTAAAACCTATGTATTGATATCTCTCTGGAAGTGTGTCAAGTGGGTGTAAAGCTGCATAAACACAGCCGTGAAAAGCAGCTAAACCCCATTATAAAAATAAATTACTTTTAAAAACCTGTAAAACAAAGACAGTGAAAGAGAGAGAAATTCTTAAAAAATTCGTTCAGGAGCTGTGATGCAACCTGGATTGACCATATCTAGACCCACACCTGGATGAGACATAAGGGTGGACACTCTTGGGGCTGAGAGGTTGGGTGAGGTTGGGTGAGCAAACTCAGACCCTTTAAAGTAGTACTGCGTGGTACCCATCCCATGGGTCCCAAATCTCCAGGTTCAAGGGCATCTTCCTACATCGAAAACATGCATGAGAAACCCAGAAGATGGTACACCGTGTGATTTTGAAAGGTTTCTAAAACGCACCCAATTTCTCATCTCCTTGTGCTCGGGTTCGCCTTTCCAGCTACTTTACTAGCAATCTCCCTACTTGGAGAATCAGCACCTTTAAGCTCCTGTTCCCTACAGGTTGCAATTTGTCCTGAGGATGAACGGGAAGAGGGGCAACCAATGAGAGACTAGATCTAGGTGTTGGGACAGGCACAGGTCACTCTATTTTCCCATCAGGAAGAAGAATTAACCACAGGCTCAGCCTGCCGCCAGGAACCAGAATAGGGCCTGAGGCAATCCCGCGCTTTTGCGGCCAGCTCCCAAAAAAGCGAGTTGAAAAATGGAGCTCAGGGACACTGCAATTCACAAACCCGCAGAGTTATAAATGATAACTCTCATCCACAGATATATTGAGGGAAGGCAACGAAGAGGATTTGAAAGCAAGGCAGAATTGCAGGAAACAGATTTCAGGAGGTAGATTCGAATCGCCTGTAAAGCACATGAAAAGCGGCAAAACGTCGACAATGATGCCCTTGGCCAAAAAGGGCGTATGCGTTTTTTCCTGAATATATTCAGGAAAAAACGCATACGCCCTTTTTGGCCAACCAAGCAACCTGGAAAGTCAAATCAGCGCTACAAAGAAGTCTCGCTTCCCATCGGTCAAAAGGGCCATGCTGCAAAAAGTGTCAAAACCAGAAATGCAGTACAGGCCATGGAGAAATGGCAGCCTTGCTACGCTGATGGGCGGGATGTAAATTGCCAAAAGCCACACTGGAGAAGTGTATGGTGTGTCCTGAAACATCGAAAAAACACAGCTTAGGGAGCATAGGGCACGTCCACTCATGGGCGTATAAATTGGGAAAACTAAAAATCAGCAAGACACAGGCACCCCAATGTTTAGGGCTGCTATTTTGACAAGAACCTCCACTTCATGACACCTTAAATATCCCAGGAAAGAGAAAAATGGATAAAGAAGTTGTGGTCCTTATGTACAAAGGAATATCACTCAGACATGAAATCAATGTCATAAGGCTAGTAGAAGCAAGATGAGTGGATTTAGGTACGACGATTCTAAGTGAAATAAGTGACACAGAAAAAGACACTTATCATAAGCTATCACTTATAGAGGGAATGTAAAAACCGCTACACCTGAACTGAATTACAAAACAGAACAGAGTCACACGTTTAGAAAACACACTATGGCTGCTTAACGGGAAAGGTAAGGTGGGGTGATGCATAAAACAAGGGTTTCAAATTAGCACAGATACCGTTACATACACCCAATATGTAATAGACAAGACCTACTCCTTGCTCAGTGAACTGGACTCAACACCCCCTATTCACCGCACAAGTATATATCTGACTAGTAAGAATCTTAAAACCTATGTATTGATATTTCTCTGGAAGTGTGTCAAGTGGGTGTAAAGCCGCATAAACACAGCCGTGAAAAGCAGCTAAACCCCATTATAAAAATAAATTACTTGTAAAAACCCGTAAAACAAAGACAGTGAAAGAGAGAGAAGTTCTTACACAATTCTTTCAGGGGCCGTAATGCAACATGGATTGACCAATTCTAGACCAACAGGTGGATGAGACCTAAGGGTGGACACTTTTGGGGCTGACAGGTCTGGTGAGGTTGGGTGAGCAAACGCAGACCCTTTAAAGTAATACTGCGTGGTACCCATCCCATGGGTCCCAAATCTCCAGTTTCAAGGGCATCTTCCTGCATCGAAAACACGCATGGGAAACCTAGATGATGGTACACCGTCTGATCGGGAAAGGTTTCTGAAACGCACCTCATTTCTCATCTCCTTGTGCTCGGGTTCGCCATTCCAGCTACTTTACTAGCAATCTCCCTACTTGGAGAATCAGCACCTTTAACCTCCTGTTCCATACAGGTTGCAATTTGTCCTAAGGATGAATGGGAAGAGGGGCAACCAATGAGAGACTACATATAGGTGTTGGGACAGGCACAGGTCACTCTATTTTCCCATCAGGAAGAAGAATTAACCACAGGCTCAGCCTACCGCCCGGAACCAGAATAGGGCCTGAGGCAATCCCGTGCTTCTGCGGCCAGCTCCCAAAAAAGCCAGTTGAAAAATGGAGCACATGGGCACTGCAATTCACAAACCTGCAGAGTTATAAATGATAACTCTCGTCCACAAATATATTGAGGGAAGGCAACGAAGAGGATTTGAAAGCAAGGCAGAATTGCAGGAAACTGGTTTCAGGAGGTAGATTCGAATCGCCTTTAAAGCACATGAAAAGTGGCAAAACGTCGACAATGATGCCCTTGGCCAAAAAGGGCGTATGCGTTTTTTCCTGAATATATTCAGGAAAAAACGCATACGCCCTTTTTGGCCCACCAAGCAACCTGGAAAGGTAAATCAGTGCTACAAAGAAGTCTCGCTTCCCATCGGTCAAAAGGGCCATGCTGAAAAAACTGTCAAAACCACAAAAGCAGGACAGGCCATTGAGAAATGAAAGCCTTGCTACACTGATGGGCGGGATGTAAATTGCCAGCAACCACTCTGGAGAAGTGTACGGTGTGGCCTGAAACATCGAAAAAACACAGCTTAGGGAGCATAGGGCACTTCCACTCATGGGCGTATAAATTGGGAAAATTAAAAATCAGCAAGAGACAGGCACCCCAAAGTTTATGGCTGCTCTGTTGACAAGAACCTCCACTTCATGACACCTTAAATATCCCAGGAAAGAGAATAATGGATAAAGAAGTTGTGGTCCTTATGTACAATGGAATATCACTCAGCCATGAAATCAATGTCTTAAGGCTAGTAGCATCATGATGAGTGGATTTAGGTACGACGACTCTAAGTGAAATAAGTCACACAGAAAAAGACACTTATCATAAGCTATCACTTATAGAGAGAATGTAAAAACTGCTACACTTGAACTGAATTACAAAAGAGAACAGAGTCACACGTTTAGAAAACACACTATGGCTGCTTAACGGGAAAGATGAGGTGGTGTGATGCATAAAACAAGGGTTTCAAATTAGATCAGATACCGTTCCATACACCCAATATGTAATAGACAAGACCTACTCCTTGCTCAGTGAACTGGACTCAACACCCCCTATTCACCGCACAAGTATATATCTGACTAGTGAGAATCTTAAAACCTATGTATTGATATCCCTCTGGAAGTGTGTCAAGTGGGTGTAAAGCCGCATAAACACAGCCGTGAAAAGCAGCTAAACCCCATTATAAAAATAAATTACTTGTAGAAACCCGTAAAACAAAGACAGTGAAAGAGAGAGAAATTCTTACACAATTCGTTCAGGGGCTGTGATGCAACCTGGATTGAAAATATCTAGACCCACAGTTGGATGAGACCTAAGGGTGGACACTCTTGGGGCTGACAGGTTTGGTGAGGTTGGGTGAGCAAACACAGACCCTTTAAGGTAATACTGCGTGGTACCCATCCCATGGGTCGCAAATCTCCAGTTTTAAGGGCATCTTCCTGCATTGAAAACATGCATGAGAAACCCAGAAGATGGTACACCATGTGATCGGGAAAGGTTTCTAAAACGCACCTCATTTCTCATCTCCTTGTGCTCGGGTTCACCATTCCAGCTACTTTACTAGCAATCTCCCTACTTGGAGAATCAACACCTTTGACCTCCTGTTCTGTACAGGTTGCAATTTGTCCTGAGGATGAACGGGAAGAGGGGCAACCAATGAGAGACTAGATGTAGGTGTTGGAACAGGCACAGGTCACTCTATTTTCCCATCAGGAAGAAGAATTAAGCACAGGCTCAGCCTGCCGCCGGGAAGCAGAATAGTGCCTGAGACAATCCTGCGCTTCTGCGGCCAGCTCCGAAAAAAGCCAGTTGAAAAATGGAGCACATGGCCACTGCAATTCACAAACCTGCAGAGTTATAAATGATAACTCTCGTCCACAAATATATTGAGGGAAGGCAACGAAGAGGATTTGAAAGCAAGGCAGAGTTGCAGGAAACAGGTTTCAGGAGGTAGATTCGAATCGCCTTTAAAGCACATGAAAAGCGGCAAAACGTCGACAATGATGCCCTTGGCCAAAAAGGGCATATGCGTTTTTTCCTGAATATATTCAGGAAAAAACGCATACGCCCTTTTTGGCCAACCAAGCAACCTGGAAAGGCAAATCAGCGCTACAAAGAAGTCTCGCTTCCCATCGGTCAAAAGGGCCATGCTGAAAAAAGTGTCAAAACCACAAATGCAGGACAGGCCATGTAGAAATAGGAGCCTTGCTACGGTGATGGGCGGGATGTAAATTGGCAACAGCCACTGTGGAGAAGTGTACGGTGTGTCCTGAAACATCGAAAAAACACAGCTTAGGGAGCATAGGGCACTTCCACTCATGGGCGTATAAATTGGGAAAATTAAAAATCAGCAAGAGACAGGCACCCCAAAGTTTACGGCTGCTCTGTTGACAAGAACCTCCACTTCATGACACCTTAAATATCCCAGGAAAGAGAAAAATGGATAAAGAAGTTGTGGTCCTTATATACAATGGAATATCACTCAGCCATGAAATCAATGTCATAAGGCTAGTAGCAGCATGATGAGTGGATTTAGGTACGACGACTCTAAGTGAAATAAGTCACACAGAAAAAGACACATATCAAAAGATATCACTTATAGAGGGATGTAAAAACCGCTACACTTGAACTGAATTACAAATCAGAACAGAGTCACCCATTTTGAAAACACACTATGGCTGCTTAACGGGAAAGGTGAGGTGGGGTGATGCATAAAACAAGGGTTTCAAATTAGCTCTGATACCGTTCCATACACCCAATATGTAATAGAGAAGACCTACTCCTTGCTCAGTGAACTGGACTCAACACCCCGTATTCACCGCACAAGAATATATCCGACTAGTGAGAATCTTAAAACCTATGTATTGATATCTCTCTGGAAGTGAGTCAAGAGGGTGTAAAGCCGCATAAACACAGCCGTGAACAGCAGCTAAACCCCATTATAAAAATAAATTATTTTTAAAAACGCATGAAACAAAGACAGTAAAAGAGAGAGGAATTCTTACAAAATTCATTCAGGGGCTGTGACGCAACCTGGGTTGACCATATCTAGACCCACAGCTGGATGAGACATAAGGGTGGACACTCTTGGGGCTGAGAGGTTTGGTGAGGTTGGGTGAGCCATCGCAGACCCTTTAAAGTAATACTGCGTGGTACCCATCCCATGGGTCCCAAATCTCTAGGTTCAAGGGCATCTTCCTACATCGAAAACTTGCATGAGGAACCCAGAAGATGGTACAGCGTGTGAATTTGAAAGGTTTCTAAAACGCACCTCATTTCTCATCTCCTTGTGCTCGGGTTCGCCATTCCAGCTACTTTACTAGCAATCTCCCTACTTGGAGAATCAGCACCTTTAACCTCCTGTTCCCTACAGGTTGCAATTTGTCCTGAGGATGAACGGGAAGAGGGGCAACCAATGAGAGACTAGATGTAGGTGTTGGGACAGGCCCAGGTCACTCTATTTTCCCATCAGGAAGAAGAATTAACCACAGGCTCAGCCTGCCGCCAGGAACCAGAATAGGGCCTTAGGCAATCCCGCGCTTCTGCGGCCAGCTCCCAAAAAGCCAGTTGAAAAATGGAGCACATGGGCACTGCAATTCACAAACCTGCAGAGTTATAAATGATAAATCTCGTCCACAAATATATTGAGGGAACGCAACGAAGAGGATTTGAAAGCAAGGCAGAGTTGCAGGAAACAGGTTTCAGGAGGTAGATTCGAATCGCCTTTAAAGCACATGAAAAGCGGCAAAACGTCGACAATGATGCCCTTGGCCAAAAAGGGCGTATGCGTTTTTTCCTGAATATATTCAGGAAAAAACGCATACGCCCTTTTTGGCCAACCAAGCAACCTGGAAAGGCAAATCAGCGCTACAAAGAAGTCTCGCTTCCCATCTGTCCAAAGGGCCATGCTGAAAAAAGTGTCAAAACCACAAATGCAGGACAGGCCATGGAGAAATAGGAGCCTTGCTACGCTGATGGGCGGGATGTAAACTGCCAACAGCCACTCTGGAGAAGGGTACGGTGTGTCCTGAAACATCGAGAAAACACAGCTTAGGGAGCATAGGGCACGTCCACTCATGGGTGTATAAATTGGGAAAACTAAAAATCAGCAAGACTCAGGCACCCCAAAGTTTAGGCCTGCTCTGTTGACAAGAACCTCCACTTCAGGAAACCTTAAATATCCCAGGAAAGAGAAAAATGGATAAAGAAGTTGTGGTCCTTATGTACAATGGAATACCACTCAGCCATGAAATCAATGTCATAAGGCTAGTAGCAGCATGATGAGTGGATTTAGGTACGACGACTCTAAGTGAAATAAGTCACACAGAAAAAGACACTTATCAAAAGCTATCACTTATAAAGGGAATGTAAACACCGCTACACTTGAATTGAATTACAAATCAGAACAGAGTCACACATTTAGAAAACACACTATGGCTGCTTAACGGGAAAGGTGATGTGCGGTGATGCATAAAACAAGGGTTTCAAATTATCTCAGATACCGTTCCATACACCCAATAAGTAATAGAAAAGACCTACTCCTTGCTCAGTGAACTGGACTCAACAACCCCTATTCACCGCACAAGAATATATGTGACTAGTAAGAATCGTAAAACCTATGTATTGATATCTCTCTGGAAGTGTGTCAAGTGGGTGTAAAGCTGCATAAACACAGCCGTGAAAAGCAGCTAAACCCCATTATAAAAATAAATTACTTTTAAAAACCTGTAAAACAAAGACAGTGAAAGAGAGAGAAATTCTTAAAAAATTCGTTCAGGAGCTGTGATGCAACCTGGATTGACCATATCTAGACCCACACCTGGATGAGACATAAGGGTGGACACTCTTGGGGCTGAGAGGTTGGGTGAGGTTGGGTGAGCAAACTCAGACCCTTTAAAGTAGTACTGCGTGGTACCCATCCCATGGGTCCCAAATCTCCAGGTTCAAGGGCATCTTCCTACATCGAAAACATGCATGAGAAACCCAGAAGATGGTACACCGTGTGATTTTGAAAGGTTTCTAAAACGCACCCAATTTCTCATCTCCTTGTGCTCGGGTTCGCCTTTCCAGCTACTTTACTAGCAATCTCCCTACTTGGAGAATCAGCACCTTTAAGCTCCTGTTCCCTACAGGTTGCAATTTGTCCTGAGGATGAACGGGAAGAGGGGCAACCAATGAGAGACTAGATCTAGGTGTTGGGACAGGCACAGGTCACTCTATTTTCCCATCAGGAAGAAGAATTAACCACAGGCTCAGCCTGCCGCCAGGAACCAGAATAGGGCCTGAGGCAATCCCGCGCTTTTGCGGCCAGCTCCCAAAAAAGCGAGTTGAAAAATGGAGCTCAGGGACACTGCAATTCACAAACCCGCAGAGTTATAAATGATAACTCTCATCCACAGATATATTGAGGGAAGGCAACGAAGAGGATTTGAAAGCAAGGCAGAATTGCAGGAAACAGATTTCAGGAGGTAGAATCGAATCGCCTGTAAAGCACATGAAAAGCGGCAAAACGTCGACAATGATGCCCTTGGCCAAAAAGGGCGTATGCGTTTTTTCCTGAATATATTCAGGAAAAAACGCATACGCCCTTTTTGGCCAACCAAGCAACCTGGAAAGTCAAATCAGCGCTACAAAGAAGTCTCGCTTCCCATCGGTCAAAAGGGCCATGCTGCAAAAAGTGTCAAAACCAGAAATGCAGTACAGGTCATGGAGAAATGGCAGCCTTGCTACGCTGATGGGCGGGATGTAAATTGCCAAAAGCCACACTGGAGAAGTGTACGGTGTGTCCTGAAACATCGAAAAAACACAGCTTAGGGAGCATAGGGCACGTCCACTCATGGGCGTATAAATTGGGAAAACTAAAAATCAGCAAGACACAGGCACCCCAATGTTTAGGGCTGCTATTTTGACAAGAACCTCCACTTCATGACACCTTAAATATCCCAGGAAAGAGAAAAATGGATAAAGAAGTTGTGGTCCTTATGTACAAAGGAATATCACTCAGACATGAAATCAATGTCATAAGGCTAGTAGAAGCAAGATGAGTGGATTTAGGTACGACGATTCTAAGTGAAATAAGTGACACAGAAAAAGACACTTATCATAAGCTATCACTTATAGAGGGAATGTAAAAACCGCTACACCTGAACTGAATTACAAAACAGAACAGAGTCACACGTTTAGAAAACACACTATGGCTGCTTAACGGGAAAGGTGAGGTGGGGTGATGCATAAAACAAGGGTTTCAAATTCGCTCAGATACTGTTCCATACACCCAATATGTAATAGACAAGACCTACTCCTTGCTCAGTGAACTGGACTCAACAACCCCTATTCACCGCACAAGAATATATGTGACTAGTAAGAATCGTAAAACCTATGTATTGATATCTCTCTGGAAGTGTGTCAAGTGGGTGTAAAGCTGCATAAACACAGCCGTGAAAAGCAGCTAAACCCCATTATAAAAATAAATTACTTTTAAAAACCTGTAAAACAAAGACAGTGAAAGAGAGAGAAATTCTTAAAAAATTCGTTCAGGAGCTGTGATGCAACCTGGATTGACCATATCTAGACCCACACCTGGATGAGACATAAGGGTGGACACTCTTGGGGCTGAGAGGTTGGGTGAGGTTGGGTGAGCAAACTCAGACCCTTTAAAGTAGTACTGCGTGGTACCCATCCCATGGGTCCCAAATCTCCAGGTTCAAGGGCATCTTCCTACATCGAAAACATGCATGAGAAACCCAGAAGATGGTACACCGTGTGATTTTGAAAGGTTTCTAAAACGCACCCAATTTCTCATCTCCTTGTGCTCGGGTTCGCCTTTCCAGCTACTTTACTAGCAATCTCCCTACTTGGAGAATCAGCACCTTTAAGCTCCTGTTCCCTACAGGTTGCAATTTGTCCTGAGGATGAACGGGAAGAGGGGCAACCAATGAGAGACTAGATCTAGGTGTTGGGACAGGCACAGGTCACTCTATTTTCCCATCAGGAAGAAGAATTAACCACAGGCTCAGCCTGCCGCCAGGAACCAGAATAGGGCCTGAGGCAATCCCGCGCTTTTGCGGCCAGCTCCCAAAAAAGCGAGTTGAAAAATGGAGCTCAGGGACACTGCAATTCACAAACCCGCAGAGTTATAAATGATAACTCTCATCCACAGATATATTGAGGGAAGGCAACGAAGAGGATTTGAAAGCAAGGCAGAATTGCAGGAAACAGATTTCAGGAGGTAGATTCGAATCGCCTGTAAAGCACATGAAAAGCGGCAAAACGTCGACAATGATGCCCTTGGCCAAAAAGGGCGTATGCGTTTTTTCCTGAATATATTCAGGAAAAAACGCATACGCCCTTTTTGGCCAACCAAGCAACCTGGAAAGTCAAATCAGCGCTACAAAGAAGTCTCGCTTCCCATCGGTCAAAAGGGCCATGCTGCAAAAAGTGTCAAAACCAGAAATGCAGTACAGGCCATGGAGAAATGGCAGCCTTGCTACGCTGATGGGCGGGATGTAAATTGCCAAAAGCCACACTGGAGAAGTGTACGGTGTGTCCTGAAACATCGAAAAAACACAGCTTAGGGAGCATAGGGCACGTCCACTCATGGGCGTATAAATTGGGAAAACTAAAAATCAGCAAGACACAGGCACCCCAATGTTTAGGGCTGCTATTTTGACAAGAACCTCCACTTCATGACACCTTAAATATCCCAGGAAAGAGAAAAATGGATAAAGAAGTTGTGGTCCTTATGTACAAAGGAATATCACTCAGACATGAAATCAATGTCATAAGGCTAGTAGAAGCAAGATGAGTGGATTTAGGTACGACGATTCTAAGTGAAATAAGTGACACAGAAAAAGACACTTATCATAAGCTATCACTTATAGAGGGAATGTAAAAACCGCTACACCTGAACTGAATTACAAAACAGAACAGAGTCACACGTTTAGAAAACACACTATGGCTGCTTAACGGGAAAGGTGAGGTGGGGTGATGCATAAAACAAGGGTTTCAAATTCGCTCAGATACTGTTCCATACACCCAATATGTAATAGACAAGACCTACTCCTTGCTCAGTGAACTGGACTCAACAACACCTATTCACCGCACAAGAATATATGTGACTAGTAAGAATCGTAAAACCTATGTATTGATATCTCTCTGGAAGTGTGTCAAGTGGGTGTAAAGCTGCATAAACACAGCCGTGAAAAGCAGCTAAACCCCATTATAAAAATAAATTACTTTTAAAAACCTGTAAAACAAAGACAGTGAAAGAGAGAGAAATTCTTAAAAAATTCGTTCAGGAGCTGTGATGCAACCTGGATTGACCATATCTAGACCCACACCTGGATGAGACATAAGGGTGGACACTCTTGGGGCTGCGAGGTTGGGTGAGGTTGGGTGAGCAAACTCAGACCCTTTAAAGTAGTACTGCGTGGTACCCATCCCATGGGTCCCAAATCTCCAGGTTCAAGGGCATCTTCCTACATCGAAAACATGCATGAGAAACCCAGAAGATGGTACCCCGTGTGATTTTGAAAGGTTTCTAAAACGCACCCAATTTCTCATCTCCTTGTGCTCGGGTTCGCCTTTCCAGCTACTTTACTAGCAATCTCCCTACTTGGAGAATCAGCACCTTTAAGCTCCTGTTCCCTACAGGTTGCAATTTGTCCTGAGGATGAACGGGAAGAGGGGCAATCAATGAGAGACTAGATCTAGGTGTTGGTAGAGGCACAGGTCACTCTATTTTCCCATCAGGAAGAAGAATTAACCACAGGCTCAGCCTGCCGCCAGGAACCAGAATAAGGCCTGAGGCAATCTCGCGCTTTTGTGGCCAGCTCCCAAAAAAGCGAGTTGAAAAATGGAGCTCAGGGACACTGCAATTCACAAACCCGCAGAGTTATAAATCATAACTCTCATCCACAGATATATTGAGGGAAGGCAACGAAGAGGATTTGAAAGCAAGGCAGAATTGCAGGAAGCAGATTTCAGGAGGTAGATTCGAATCGCCTTTAAAGCACATGAAAAGCGGCAAAACGTCGACAATGATGCCCTTGGCCAAAAAGGGCGTATGCGTTTTTTCCTGAATATATTCAGGAAAAAACGCATACGCCCTTTTTGGCCAACCAAGCAACCTGGAAAGGCAAATCAGCGCTACAAAGAGGTCTCGCTTCCCATCGGTCAAAAGGGCCATGCTGCAAAAAGTGTCAAAACCAGAAATGCAGGACAGGCCATGGAGAAATGGCAGCCTTGCTACGCTGATGGGCGGGATGTAAATTGCCAACAGCCACTCTAGAGAAGTGTACGGTGTGTCCTGAAACATCGAAAAAACACAGCTTAGGGAGCATAGGGCACGTCCACTCATGGGCGTATAAATTGGGAAAACTAAAAATCAGCAAGACACAGGCACCCCAATGTTTAGGGCTGCTATGTTGACAAGAACCTCCACTTCATGACACCTTAAATATCCCAGGAAAGAGAAAAATGGATAAAGAAGTTGTGGTCCTTATGTACAAAGGTATATCACTCAGACATGAAATCAATGTCATAAGGCTAGTAGAAGCAAGATGAGTGGATTTAGGTATGACGATTCTAAGTGAAATAAGTCACACAGAAAAAGACACTTATCATAAGATATCACTTATAGAGGGAATGTAAAAACCGCTACACTTGAACTGAATTACAAAACAGAACAGAGTCACACGTTTAGAAAACACACTATGGCTGCTTAACGGGAAAGGTGAGGTGGGGTGATGCATAAAACAAGGGTTTCAAATTCGCTCAGATACTGTTCCATACACCCAATATGTAATAGACAAGACCTACTCCTTGCTCAGTGAACTGGACTCAACAACCCCTATTCACCGCACAAGAATATATGTGACTAGTAAGAATCGTAAAACCTATGTATTGATATCTCTCTGGAAGTGTGTCAAGTGGGTGTAAAGCTGCATAAACACAGCCGTGAAAAGCAGCTAAACCCCATTATAAAAATAAATTACTTTTAAAAACCTGTAAAACAAAGACAGTGAAAGAGAGAGAAATTCTTAAAAAATTCGTTCAGGAGCTGTGATGCAACCTGGATTGACCATATCTAGACCCACACCTGGATGAGACATAAGGGTGGACACTCTTGGGGCTGAGAGGTTGGGTGAGGTTGGGTGAGCAAACTCAGACCCTTTAAAGTAGTACTGCGTGGTACCCATCCCATGGGTCCCAAATCTCCAGGTTCAAGGGCATCTTCCTACATCGAAAACATGCATGAGAAACCCAGAAGATGGTACACCGTGTGATTTTGAAAGGTTTCTAAAACGCACCCAATTTCTCATCTACTTGTGCTCGGGTTCGCCTTTCCAGCTACTTTACTAGCAATCTCCCTACTTGTAGAATCAGCACCTTTAAGCTCCTGTTCCCTACAGGTTGCAATTTGTCCTGAGGATGAACGGGAAGAGGGGCAACCAATGAGAGACTAGATGTAGGTGTTGGGACAGGCCCAGGTCACTCTATTTTCCCATCAGGAAGAAGAATTAACCACAGGCTCAGCCTGCCGCCAGGAACCAGAATAGGGCGTGAGGCAATCCCGCGCTTTTGCGGCCAGCTCCCAAAAAAGCGAGTTGAAAAATGGAGCTCAGGGACACTGCAATTCACAAACCCGCAGAGTTATAAATGATAACTCTCATCCACAGATATATTGAGGGAAGGCAACGAAGAGGATTTGAAAGCAAGGCAGAATTGCAGGAAACAGATTTCAGGAGGTAGATTCGAATCGCCTTTAAAGCACATGAAAAGCGGCAAAACGTCGACAATGATGCCCTTGGCCAAAAAGGGCGTATGCGTTTTTTCCTGAATATATTCAGGAAAAAACGCATACGCCCTCTTTGGCCAACCAAGCAACCTGGAAAGGCAAATCAGCGCTACAAAGAGGTCTCGCTTCCCATCGGTCAAAAGGGCCATGCTGCAAAAAGTGTCAAAACCAGAAATGCAGGACAGGCCATGGAGAAATGGCAGCCTTGCTACGCTGATGGGCGGGATGTAAATTGCCAACAGCCACTCTGGAGAAGTGTACGGAGTGTCCTGAAACATCGAAAAAACACAGCTTAGGGAGCATAGGGCACGTCCACTCATGGGCGTATAAATTGGGAAAACTAAAAATCAGCAAGACACAGGCACCCCAATGTTTAGGGCTGCTATGTTGACAAGAACCTCCACTTCATGACACCTTAAATATCCCAGGAAAGAGAAAAATGGATAAAGAAGTTGTGGTCCTTATGTACAAAGGAATATCACTCAGACATGAAATCAATGTCATAAGGCTAGTAGAAGCAAGATGAGTGGATTTAGGTACGACGATTCTAAGTGAAATAAGTGACACAGAAAAAGACACTTATCATAAGCTATCACTTATAGAGGGAATGTAAAAACCGCTACACCTGAACTGAATTACAAAACAGAACAGAGTCACACGTTTAGAAAACACACTATGGCTGCTTAACGGGAAAGGTGAGGTGGGGTGATGCATAAAACAAGGGTTTCAAATTCGCTCAGATACTGTTCCATACACCCAATATGTAATAGACAAGACCTACTCCTTGCTCAGTGAACTGGACTCAACAACCCCTATTCACCGCACAAGAATATATGTGACTAGTAAGAATCGTAAAACCTATGTATTGATATCTCTCTGGAAGTGTGTCAAGTGGGTGTAAAGCTGCATAAACACAGCCGTGAAAAGCAGCTAAACCCCATTATAAAAATAAATTACTTTTAAAAACCTGTAAAACAAAGACAGTGAAAGAGAGAGAAATTCTTAAAAAATTCGTTCAGGAGCTGTGATGCAACCTGGATTGACCATATCTAGACCCACACCTGGATGAGACATAAGGGTGGACACTCTTGGGGCTGAGAGGTTGGGTGAGGTTGGGTGAGCAAACTCAGACCCTTTAAAGTAGTACTGCGTGGTACCCATCCCATGGGTCCCAAATCTCCAGGTTCAAGGGCATCTTCCTACATCGAAAACATGCATGAGAAACCCAGAAGATGGTACCCCGTGTGATTTTGAAAGGTTTCTAAAACGCACCCAATTTCTCATCTCCTTGTGCTCGGGTTCGCCTTTCCAGCTACTTTACTAGCAATCTCCCTACTTGGAGAATCAGCACCTTTAAGCTCCTGTTCCCTACAGGTTGCAATTTGTCCTGAGGATGAACGGGAAGAGGGGCAACCAATGAGAGACTAGATCTAGGTGTTGGGACAGGCACAGGTCACTCTATTTTCCCATCAGGAAGAAGAATTAACCACAGGCTCAGCCTGCCGCCAGGAACCAGAATAGGGCCTGAGGCAATCCCGCGCTTTTGCGGCCAGCTCCCAAAAAAGCGAGTTGAAAAATGGAGCTCAGGGACACTGCAATTCACAAACCCGCAGAGTTATAAATGATAACTCTCATCCACAGATATATTGAGGGAAGGCAACGAAGAGGATTTGAAAGCAAGGCAGAATTGCAGGAAACAGATTTCAGGAGGTAGATTCGAATCGCCTTTAAAGCACATGAAAAGCGGCAAAACGTCGACAATGATGCCCTTGGCCAAAAAGGGCGTATGCGTTTTTTCCTGAATATATTCAGGAAAAAACGCATACGCCCTTTTTGGCCAACCAAGCAACCTGGAAAGTCAAATCAGCGCTACAAAGAAGTCTCGCTTCCCATCGGTCAAAAGGGCCATGCTGCAAAAAGTGTCAAAACCAGAAATGCAGTACAGGCCATGGAGAAATGGCAGCCTTGCTACGCTGATGGGCGGGATGTAAATTGCCAAAAGCCACACTGGAGAAGTGTACGGTGTGTCCTGAAACATCGAAAAAACACAGCTTAGGGAGCATAGGGCACGTCCACTCATGGGCGTATAAATTGGGAAAACTAAAAATCAGCAAGACACAGGCACCCCAATGTTTAGGGCTGCTATTTTGACAAGAACCTCCACTTCATGACACCTTAAATATCCCAGGAAAGAGAAAAATGGATAAAGAAGTTGTGGTCCTTATGTACAAAGGAATATCACTCAGACATGAAATCAATGTCATAAGGCTAGTAGAAGCAAGATGAGTGGATTTAGGTACGACGATTCTAAGTGAAATAAGTGACACAGAAAAAGACACTTATCATAAGCTATCACTTATAGAGGGAATGTAAAAACCGCTACACCTGAACTGAATTACAAAACAGAACAGAGTCACACGTTTAGAAAACACACTATGGCTGCTTAACGGGAAAGGTGAGGTGGGGTGATGCATAAAACAAGGGTTTCAAATTCGCTCAGATACTGTTCCATACACCCAATATGTAATAGACAAGACCTACTCCTTGCTCAGTGAACTGGACTCAACAACCCCTATTCACCGCACAAGAATATATGTGACTAGTAAGAATCGTAAAACCTATGTATTGATATCTCTCTGGAAGTGTGTCAAGTGGGTGTAAAGCTGCATAAACACAGCCGTGAAAAGCAGCTAAACCCCATTATAAAAATAAATTACTTTTAAAAACCTGTAAAACAAAGACAGTGAAAGAGAGAGAAATTCTTAAAAAATTCGTTCAGGAGCTGTGATGCAACCTGGATTGACCATATCTAGACCCACACCTGGATGAGACATAAGGGTGGACACTCTTGGGGCTGAGAGGTTGGGTGAGGTTGGGTGAGCAAACTCAGACCCTTTAAAGTAGTACTGCGTGGTACCCATCCCATGGGTCCCAAATCTCCAGGTTCAAGGGCATCTTCCTACATCGAAAACATGCATGAGAAACCCAGAAGATGGTACACCGTGTGATTTTGAAAGGTTTCTAAAACGCACCCAATTTCTCATCTCCTTGTGCTCGGGTTCGCCTTTCCAGCTACTTTACTAGCAATCTCCCTACTTGGAGAATCAGCACCTTTAAGCTCCTGTTCCCTACAGGTTGCAATTTGTCCTGAGGATGAACGGGAAGAGGGGCAACCAATGAGAGACTAGATCTAGGTGTTGGGACAGGCACAGGTCACTCTATTTTCCCATCAGGAAGAAGAATTAACCACAGGCTCAGCCTGCCGCCAGGAACCAGAATAGGGCCTGAGGCAATCCCGCGCTTTTGCGGCCAGCTCCCAAAAAAGCGAGTTGAAAAATGGAGCTCAGGGACACTGCAATTCACAAACCCGCAGAGTTATAAATGATAACTCTCATCCACAGATATATTGAGGGAAGGCAACGAAGAGGATTTGAAAGCAAGGCAGAATTGCAGGAAACAGATTTCAGGAGGTAGATTCGAATCGCCTTTAAAGCACATGAAAAGCAGCAAAACGTCGACAATGATGCCCTTGGCCAAAAAGGGCGTATGCGTTTTTTCCTGAATATATTCAGGAAAAAACGCTTACGCCCTTTTTGGCCAACCAAGCAACCTGGAAAGTCAAATCAGCGCTACAAAGAAGTCTCGCTTCCCATCGGTCAAAAGGGCCATGCTGCAAAAAGTGTCAAAACCAGAAATGCAGTACAGGCCATGGAGAAATGGCAGCCTTGCTACGCTGATGGGCGGGATGTAAATTGCCAAAAGCCACACTGGAGAAGTGTACGGTGTGTCCTGAAACATCGAAAAAACACAGCTTAGGGAGCATAGGGCACGTCCACTCATGGGCGTATAAATTGGGAAAACTAAAAATCAGCAAGACACAGGCACCCCAATGTTTAGGGCTGCTATTTTGACAAGAACCTCCACTTCATGACACCTTAAATATCCCAGGAAAGAGAAAAATGGATAAAGAAGTTGTGGTCCTTATGTACAAAGGAATATCACTCAGACATGAAATCAATGTCATAAGGCTAGTAGAAGCAAGATGAGTGGATTTAGGTACGACGATTCTAAGTGAAATAAGTGACACAGAAAAAGACACTTATCATAAGCTATCACTTATAGAGGGAATGTAAAAACCGCTACACCTGAACTGAATTACAAAACAGAACAGAGTCACACGTTTAGAAAACACACTATGGCTGCTTAACGGGAAAGGTGAGGTGGGGTGATGCATAAAACAAGGGTTTCAAATTCGCTCAGATACTGTTCCATACACCCAATATGTAATAGACAAGACCTACTCCTTGCTCAGTGAACTGGACTCAACAACCCCTATTCACCGCACAAGAATATATGTGACTAGTAAGAATCGTAAAACCTATGTATTGATATCTCTCTGGAAGTGTGTCAAGTGGGTGTAAAGCTGCATAAACACAGCCGTGAAAAGCAGCTAAACCCCATTATAAAAATAAATTACTTTTAAAAACCTGTAAAACAAAGACAGTGAAAGAGAGAGAAATTCTTAAAAAATTCGTTCAGGAGCTGTGATGCAACCTGGATTGACCATATCTAGACCCACACCTGGATGAGACATAAGGGTGGACACTCTTGGGGCTGAGAGGTTGGGTGAGGTTGGGTGAGCAAACTCAGACCCTTTAAAGTAGTACTGCGTGGTACCCATCCCATGGGTCCCAAATCTCCAGGTTCAAGGGCATCTTCCTACATCGAAAACATGCATGAGAAACCCAGAAGATGGTACACCGTGTGATTTTGAAAGGTTTCTAAAACGCACCCAATTTCTCATCTCCTTGTGCTCGGGTTCGCCTTTCCAGCTACTTTACTAGCAATCTCCCTACTTGGAGAATCAGCACCTTTAAGCTCCTGTTCCCTACAGGTTGCAATTTGTCCTGAGGATGAACGGGAAGAGGGGCAACCAATGAGAGACTAGATCTAGGTGTTGGGACAGGCACAGGTCACTCTATTTTCCCATCAGGAAGAAGAATTAACCACAGGCTCAGCCTGCCGCCAGGAACCAGATTAGGGCCTGAGGCAATCCCGCGCTTTTGCGGCCAGCTCCCAAAAAAGCGAGTTGAAAAATGGAGCTCAGGGACACTGCAATTCACAAACCCGCAGAGTTATAAATGATAACTCTCATCCACAGATATATTGAGGGAAGGCAACGAAGAGGATTTGAAAGCAAGGCAGAATTGCAGGAAACAGATTTCAGGAGGTAGATTCGAATCGCCTGTAAAGCACATGAAAAGCGGCAAAACGTCGACAATGATGCCCTTGGCCAAAAAGGGCGTATGCGTTTTTTCCTGAATATATTCAGGAAAAAACGCATACGCCCTTTTTGGCCAACCAAGCAACCTGGAAAGTCAAATCAGCGCTACAAAGAAGTCTCGCTTCCCATCGGTCAAAAGGGCCATGCTGCAAAAAGTGTCAAAACCAGAAATGCAGTACAGGCCATGGAGAAATGGCAGCCTTGCTACGCTGATGGGCGGGATGTAAATTGCCAAAAGCCACACTGGAGAAGTGTACGGTGTGTCCTGAAACATCGAAAAAACACAGCTTAGGGAGCATAGGGCACGTCCACTCATGGGCGTATAAATTGGGAAAACTAAAAATCAGCAAGACACAGGCACCCCAATGTTTAGGGCTGCTATGTTGACAAGAACCTCCACTTCATGACACCTTAAATATCCCAGGAAAGAGAAAAATGGATAAAGAAGTTGTGGTCCTTATGTACAAAGGAATATCACTCAGACATGAAATCAATGTCATAAGGCTAGTAGAAGCAAGATGAGTGGATTTAGGTACGACGATTCTAAGTGAAATAAGTGACACAGAAAAAGACACTTATCATAAGCTATCACTTATAGAGGGAATGTAAAAACCGCTACACTTGAACTGAATTACAAAACAGAACAGAGTCACACGTTTAGAAAACACACTATGGCTGCTTAACGGGAAAGGTGAGGTGGGGTGATGCATAAAACAAGGGTTTCAAATTCGCTCAGATACTGTTCCATACACCCAATATGTAATAGACAAGACCTACTCCTTGCTCAGTGAACTGGACTCAACAACCCCTATTCACCGCACAAGAATATATGTGACTAGTAAGAATCGTAAAACCTATGTATTGATATCTCTCTGGAAGTGTGTCAAGTGGGTGTAAAGCTGCATAAACACAGCCGTGAAAAGCAGCTAAACCCCATTATAAAAATAAATTTCTTTTAAAAACCTGTAAAACAAAGACAGTGAAAGAGAGAGAAATTCTTAAAAAATTCGTTCAGGAGCTGTGATGCAACCTGGATTGACCATATCTAGACCCACACCTGGATGAGACATAAGGGTGGACACTCTTGGGGCTGAGAGGTTGGGTGAGGTTGGGTGAGCAAACTCAGACCCTTTAAAGTAGTACTGCGTGGTACCCATCCCATGGGTCCCAAATCTCCAGGTTCAAGGGCATCTTCCTACATCGAAAACATGCATGAGAAACCCAGAAGATGGTACACCGTGTGATTTTGAAAGGTTTCTAAAACGCACCCAATTTCTCATCTCCTTGTGCTCGGGTTCGCCTTTCCAGCTACTTTACTAGCAATCTCCCTACTTGGAGAATCAGCACCTTTAAGCTCCTGTTCCCTACAGGTTGCAATTTGTCCTGAGGATGAACGGGAAGAGGGGCAACCAATGAGAGACTAGATCTAGGTGTTGGGACAGGCACAGGTCACTCTATTTTCCCATCAGGAAGAAGAATTAACCACAGGCTCAGCCTGCCGCCAGGAACCAGAATAGGGCCTGAGGCAATCCCGCGCTTTTGCGGCCAGCTCCCAAAAAAGCGAGTTGAAAAATGGAGCTCAGGGACACTGCAATTCACAAACCCGCAGAGTTATAAATGATAACTCTCATCCACAGATATATTGAGGGAAGGCAACGAAGAGGATTTGAAAGCAAGGAAGAATTGCAGGAAACAGATTTCAGGAGGTAGATTCGAATCGCCTTTAAAGCACATGAAAAGCGGCAAAACGTCGACAATGATGCCCTTGGCCAAAAAGGGCGTATGCGTTTTTTCTGAATATATTCAGGAAAAAACGCATACGCCCTTTTTGGCCAACCAAGCAACCTGGAAAGTCAAATCAGCGCTACAAAGAAGTCTCGCTTCCCATCGGTCAAAAGGGCCATGCTGCAAAAAGTGTCAAAACCAGAAATGCAGTACAGGCCATGGAGAAATGGCAGCCTTGCTACGCTGATGGGCGGGATGTAAATTGCCAAAAGCCACACTGGAGAAGTGTACGGTGTGTCCTGAAACATCGAAAAAACACAGCTTAGGGAGCATAGGGCACGTCCACTCATGGGCGTATAAATTGGGAAAACTAAAAATCAGCAAGACACAGGCACCCCAATGTTTAGGGCTGCTATGTTGACAAGAACCTCCACTTCATGACACCTTAAATATCCCAGGAAAGAGAAAAATGGATAAAGAAGTTGTGGTCCTTATGTACAAAGGAATATCACTCAGACATGAAATCAATGTCATAAGGCTAGTAGAAGCAAGATGAGTGGATTTAGGTACGACGATTCTAAGTGAAATAAGTGACACAGAAAAAGACACTTATCATAAGCTATCACTTATAGAGGGAATGTAAAAACCGCTACACCTGAACTGAATTACAAAACAGAACAGAGTCACACGTTTAGAAAACACACTATGGCTGCTTAACGGGAAAGGTGAGGTGGGGTGATGCATAAAACAAGGGTTTCAAATTCGCTCAGATACTGTTCCATACACCCAATATGTAATAGACAAGACCTACTCCTTGCTCAGTGAACTGGACTCAACAACCCCTATTCACCGCACAAGAATATATGTGACTAGTAAGAATCGTAAAACCTATGTATTGATATCTCTCTGGAAGTGTGTCAAGTGGGTGTAAAGCTGCATAAACACAGCCGTGAAAAGCAGCTAAACCCCATTATAAAAATAAATTACTTTTAAAAACCTGTAAAACAAAGACAGTGAAAGAGAGAGAAATTCTTAAAAAATTCGTTCAGGAGCTGTGATGCAACCTGGATTGACCATATCTAGACCCACACCTGGATGAGACATAAGGGTGGACACTCTTGGGGCTGAGAGGTTGGGTGAGGTTGGGTGAGCAAACTCAGACCCTTTAAAGTAGTACTGCGTGGTACCCATCCCATGGGTCCCAAATCTCCAGGTTCAAGGGCATCTTCCTACATCGAAAACATGCATGAGAAACCCAGAAGATGGTACACCGTGTGATTTTGAAAGGTTTCTAAAACGCACCCCATTTCTCATCTCCTTGTGCTCGGGTTCGCCTTTCCAGCTACTTTACTAGCAATCTCCCTACTTGGAGAATCAGCACCTTTAAGCTCCTGTTCCCTACAGGTTGCAATTTGTCCTGAGGATGAACGGGAAGAGGGGCAACCAATGAGAGACTAGATCTAGGTGTTGGGACAGGCACAGGTCACTCTATTTTCCCATCAGGAAGAAGAATTAACCACAGGCTCAGCCTGCCGCCAGGAACCAGAATAGGGCCTGAGGCAGTCCCGCGCTTTTGCGGCCAGCTCCCAAAAAAGCGAGTTGAAAAATGGAGCTCAGGGACACTGCAATTCACAAACCCGCAGAGTTATAAATGATAACTCTCATCTACAGATATATTGAGGGAAGGCAACGAAGAGGATTTGAAAGCAAGGCAGAATTGCAGGAAACAGATTTCAGGAGGTAGATTCGAATCGCCTTTAAAGCACATGAAAAGCGGCAAAACGTCGACAATGATGCCCTTGGCCAAAAAGGGCGTATGCGTTTTTTCCTGAATATATTCAGGAAAAAACGCATACGCACTTTTTGGCCAACCAAGCAACCCGGAAAGTCAAATCAGCGCTACAAAGAGGTCTCGCTTCCCATCGGTCAAAAGGGCCATGCTGCAAAAAGTGTCAAAACCAGAAATGCAGTACAGGCCATGGAGAAATGGCAGCCTTGCTACGCTGATGGGCGGGATGTAAATTGCCAAAAGCCACACTGGAGAAGTGTACGGTGTGTCCTGAAACATCGAAAAAACACAGCTTAGGGAGCATAGGGCACGTCCACTCATGGGCGTATAAATTGGGAAAACTAAAAATCAGCAAGACACAGGCACCCCAATGTTTAGGGCTGCTATTTTGACAAGAACCTCCACTTCATGACACCTTAAATATCCCAGGAAAGAGAAAAATGGATAAAGAAGTTGTGGTCCTTATGTACAAAGGAATATCACTCAGACATGAAATCAATGTCATAAGGCTAGTAGAAGCAAGATGAGTGGATTTAGGTACGACGATTCTAAGTGAAATAAGTGACACAGAAAAAGACACTTATCATAAGCTATCACTTATAGAGGGAATGTAAAAACCGCTACACCTGAACTGAATTACAAAACAGAACAGAGTCACACGTTTAGAAAACACACTATGGCTGCTTAACGGGAAAGGTGAGGTGGGGTGATGCATAAAACAAGGGTTTCAAATTCGCTCAGATACTGTTCCATACACCCAATATGTAATAGACAAGACCTACTCCTTGCTCAGTGAACTGGACTCAACAACCCCTATTCACCGCACAAGAATATATGTGACTAGTAAGAATCGTAAAACCTATGTATTGATATCTCTCTGGAAGTGTGTCAAGTGGGTGTAAAGCTGCATAAACACAGCCGTGAAAAGCAGCTAAACCCCATTATAAAAATAAATTACTTTTAAAAACCTGTAAAACAAAGACAGTGAAAGAGAGAGAAATTCTTAAAAAATTCGTTCAGGAGCTGTGATGCAACCTGGATTGACCATATCTAGACCCACACCTGGATGAGACATAAGGGTGGACACTCTTGGGGCTGAGAGGTTGGGTGAGGTTGGGTGAGCAAACTCAGACCCTTTAAAGTAGTACTGCGTGGTACCCATCCCATGGGTCCCAAATCTCCAGGTTCAAGGGCATCTTCCTACATCGAAAACATGCATGAGAAACCCAGAAGATGGTACACCGTGTGATTTTGAAAGGTTTCTAAAACGCACCCCATTTCTCATCTCCTTGTGCTAGGGTTCGCCTTTCCAGCTACTTTACTAGCAATCTCCCTACTTGGAGAATCAGCACCTTTAAGCTCCTGTTCCCTACAGGTTGCAATTTGTCCTGAGGATGAACGGGAAGAGGGGCAACCAATGAGAGACTAGATCTAGGTGTTGGTAGAGGCACAGGTCACTCTATTTTCCCATCAGGAAGAAGAATTAACCACAGGCTCAGCCTGCCGCCAGGAACCAGAATAAGGCCTGAGGCAATCTCGCGCTTTTGTGGCCAGCTCCCAAAAAAGCGAGTTGAAAAATGGAGCTCAGGGACACTGCAATTCACAAACCCGCAGAGTTATAAATGATAACTCTCATCCACATATATATTGAGGGAAGGCAACGAAGAGGATTTGAAAGCAAGGCAGAATTGCAGGAAGCAGATTTCAGGAGGTAGATTCGAATCGCCTTTAAAGCACATGAAAAGCGGCAAAACGTCGACAATGATGCCCTTGGCCAAAAAGGGCGTATGCGTTTTTTCCTGAATATATTCAGGAAAAAACGCATACGCCCTTTTTGGCCAACCAAGCAACCTGGAAAGGCAAATCAGCGCTACAAAGAGGTCTCGCTTCCCATCGGTCAAAAGGGCCATGCTGCAAAAAGTGTCAAAACCAGAAATGCAGGACAGGCCATGGAGAAATGGCAGCCTTGCTACGCTGATGGGCGGGATGTAAATTGCCAACAGCCACTCTAGAGAAGTGTACGGTGTGTCCTGAAACATCGAAAAAACACAGCTTAGGGAGCATAGGGCACGTCCACTCATGGGCGTATAAATTGGGAAAACTAAAAATCAGCAAGACACAGGCACCCCAATGTTTAGGGCTGCTATGTTGACAAGAACCTCCACTTCATGACACCTTAAATATCCCAGGAAAGAGAAAAATGGATAAAGAAGTTGTGGTCCTTATGTACAAAGGAATATCACTCAGACATGAAATCAATGTCATAAGGCTAGTAGAAGCAAGATGAGTGGATTTAGGTACGACGATTCTAAGTGAAATAAGTGACACAGAAAAAGACACTTATCATAAGCTATCACTTATAGAGGGAATGTAAAAACCGCTACACCTGAACTGAATTACAAAACAGAACAGAGTCACACGTTTAGAAAACACACTATGGCTGCTTAACGGGAAAGGTGAGGTGGGGTGATGCATAAAACAAGGGTTTCAAATTCGCTCAGATACTGTTCCATACACCCAATATGTAATAGACAAGACCTACTCCTTGCTCAGTGAACTGGACTCAACAACCCCTATTCACCGCACAAGAATATATGTGACTAGTAAGAATCGTAAAACCTATGTATTGATATCTCTCTGGAAGTGTGTCAAGTGGGTGTAAAGCTGCATAAACACAGCCGTGAAAAGCAGCTAAACCCCATTATAAAAATAAATTACTTTTAAAAACCTGTAAAACAAAGACAGTGAAAGAGAGAGAAATTCTTAAAAAATTCGTTCAGGAGCTGTGATGCAACCTGGATTGACCATATCTAGACCCACACCTGGATGAGACATAAGGGTGGACACTCTTGGGGCTGAGAGGTTGGGTGAGGTTGGGTGAGCAAACTCAGACCCTTTAAAGTAGTACTGCGTGGTACCCATCCCATGGGTCCCAAATCTCCAGGTTCAAGGGCATCTTCCTACATCGAAAACATGCATGAGAAACCCAGAAGATGGTACACCGTGTGATTTTGAAAGGTTTCTAAAACGCACCCAATTTCTCATCTCCTTGTGCTCGGGTTCGCCTTTCCAGCTACTTTACTAGCAATCTCCCTACTTGCAGAATCAGCACCTTTAAGCTCCTGTTCCCTACAGGTTGCAATTTGTCCTGAGGATGAACGGGAAGAGGGGCAACCAATGAGAGACTAGATCTAGGTGTTGGGACAGGCACAGGTCACTCTATTTTCCCATCAGGAAGAAGAATTAACCACAGGCTCAGCCTGCCGCCAGGAACCAGAATAGGGCCTGAGGCAATCCCGCGCTTTTGCGGCCAGCTCCCAAAAAAGCGAGTTGAAAAATGGAGCTCAGGGACACTGCAATTCACAAACCCGCAGAGTTATAAATGATAACTCTCATGCACAGATATATTGAGGGAAGGCAACGAAGAGGATTTGAAAGCAAGGCAGAATTGCAGGAAACAGATTTCAGGAGGTAGATTCGAATCGCCTTTAAAGCACATGAAAAGCGGCAAAACGTCGACAATGATGCCCTTGGCCAAAAAGGGCGTATGCGTTTTTTCCTGAATATATTCAGGAAAAAACGCATACGCCCTTTTTGGCCAACCAAGCAACCTGGAAAGTCAAATCAGCGCTACAAAGAAGTCTCGCTTCCCATCGGTCAAAAGGGCCATGCTGCAAAAAGTGTCAAAACCAGAAATGCAGTACAGGCCATGGAGAAATGGCAGCCTTGCTACGCTGATGGGCGGGATGTAAATTGCCAAAAGCCACACTGGAGAAGTGTACGGTGTGTCCTGAAACATCGAAAAAACACAGCTTAGGGAGCATAGGGCACGTCCACTCATGGGCGTATAAATTGGGAAAACTAAAAATCAGCAAGACACAGGCACCCCAATGTTTAGGGCTGCTATTTTGACAAGAACCTCCACTTCATGACACCTTAAATATCCCAGGAAAGAGAAAAATGGATAAAGAAGTTGTGGTCCTTATGTACAAAGGAATATCACTCAGACATGAAATCAATGTCATAAGGCTAGTAGAAGCAAGATGAGTGGATTTAGGTACGACGATTCTAAGTGAAATAAGTGACACAGAAAAAGACACTTATCATAAGCTATCACTTATAGAGGGAATGTAAAAACCGCTACACCTGAACTGAATTACAAAACAGAACAGAGTCACACGTTTAGAAAACACACTATGGCTGCTTAACGGGAAAGGTGAGGTGGGGTGATGCATAAAACAAGGGTTTCAAATTCGCTCAGATACTGTTCCATACACCCAATATGTAATAGACAAGACCTACTCCTTGCTCAGTGAACTGGACTCAACAACCCCTATTCACCGCACAAGAATATATGTGACTAGTAAGAATCGTAAAACCTATGTATTGATATCTCTCTGGAAGTGTGTCAAGTGGGTGTAAAGCTGCATAAACACAGCCGTGAAAAGCAGCTAAACCCCATTATAAAAATAAATTACTTTTAAAAACCTGTAAAACAAAGACAGTGAAAGAGAGAGAAATTCTTAAAAAATTCGTTCAGGAGCTGTGATGCAACCTGGATTGACCATATCTAGACCCACACCTGGATGAGACATAAGGGTGGACACTCTTGGGGCTGAGAGGTTGGGTGAGGTTGGGTGAGCAAACTCAGACCCTTTAAAGTAGTACTGCGTGGTACCCATCCCATGGGTCCCAAATCTCCAGGTTCAAGGGCATCTTCCTACATCGAAAACATGCATGAGAAACCCAGAAGATGGTACACCGTGTGATTTTGAAAGGTTTCTAAAACGCACCCAATTTCTCATCTCCTTGTGCTCGGGTTCGCCTTTCCAGCTACTTTACTAGCAATCTCCCTACTTGGAGAATCAGCACCTTTAAGCTCCTGTTCCCTACAGGTTGCAATTTGTCCTGAGGATGAACGGGAAGAGGGGCAACCAATGAGAGACTAGATCTAGGTGTTGGGACAGGCACAGGTCACTCTATTTTCCCATCAGGAAGAAGAATTAACCACAGGCTCAGCCTGCCGCCAGGAACCAGAATAGGGCCTGAGGCAATCCCGCGCTTTTGCGGCCAGCTCCCAAAAAAGCGAGTTGAAAAATGGAACTCAGGGACACTGCAATTCACAAACCCGCAGAGTTATAAATGATAACTCTCATGCACAGATATATTGAGGGAAGGCAACGAAGAGGATTTGAAAGCAAGGCAGAATTGCAGGAAACAGATTTCAGGAGGTAGATTCGAATCGCCTTTAAAGCACATGAAAAGCGGCAAAACGTCGACAATGATGCCCTTGGCCAAAAAGGGCGTATGCGTTTTTTCCTGAATATATTCAGGAAAAAACGCATACGCCCTTTTTGGCCAACCAAGCAACCTGGAAAGTCAAATCAGCGCTACAAAGAAGTCTCGCTTCCCATCGGTCAAAAGGGCCATGCTGCAAAAAGTGTCAAAACCAGAAATGCAGTACAGGCCATGGAGAAATGGCAGCCTTGCTACGCTGATGGGCGGGATGTAAATTGCCAAAAGCCACACTGGAGAAGTGTACGGTGTGTCCTGAAACATCGAAAAAACACAGCTTAGGGAGCATAGGGCACGTCCACTCATGGGCGTATAAATTGGGAAAACTAAAAATCAGCAAGACACAGGCACCCCAATGTTTAGGGCTGCTATGTTGACAAGAACCTCCACTTCATGACACCTTAAATATCCCAGGAAAGAGAAAAATGGATAAAGAAGTTGTGGTCCTTATGTACAAAGGAATATCACTCAGACATGAAATCAATGTCATAAGGCTAGTAGAAGCAAGATGAGTGGATTTAGGTACGACGATTCTAAGTGAAATAAGTGACACAGAAAAAGACACTTATCATAAGCTATCACTTATAGAGGGAATGTAAAAACCGCTACACCTGAACTGAATTACAAAACAGAACAGAGTCACACGTTTAGAAAACACACTATGGCTGCTTAACGGGAAAGGTGAGGTGGGGTGATGCATAAAACAAGGGTTTCAAATTCGCTCAGATACTGTTCCATACACCCAATATGTAATAGACAAGACCTACTCCTTGCTCAGTGAACTGGACTCAACAACCCCTATTCACCGCACAAGAATATATGTGACTAGTAAGAATCGTAAAACCTATGTATTGATATCTCTCTGGAAGTGTGTCAAGTGGGTGTAAAGCTGCATAAACACAGCCGTGAAAAGCAGCTAAACCCCATTATAAAAATAAATTACTTTTAAAAACCTGTAAAACAAAGACAGTGAAAGAGAGAGAAATTCTTAAAAAATTCGTTCAGGAGCTGTGATGCAACCTGGATTGACCATATCTAGACCCACACCGGGATGAGACATAAGGGTGGACACTCTTGGGGCTGAGAGGTTGGGTGAGGTTGGGTGAGCAAACTCAGACCCTTTAAAGTAGTACTGCGTGGTACCCATCCCATGGGTCCCAAATCTCCAGGTTCAAGGGCATCTTCCTACATCGAAAACATGCATGAGAAACCCAGAAGATGGTACACCGTGTGATTTTGAAAGGTTTCTAAAACGCACCCAATTTCTCATCTCCTTGTGCTCGGGTTCGCCTTTCCAGCTACTTTACTAGCAATCTCCCTACTTGGAGAATCAGCACCTTTAAGCTCCTGTTCCCTACAGGTTGCAATTTGTCCTGAGGATGAACGGGAAGAGGGGCAACCAATGAGAGACTAGATCTAGGTGTTGGGACAGGCACAGGTCACTCTATTTTCCCATCAGGAAGAAGAATTAACCACAGGCTCAGCCTGCCGCCAGGAACCAGAATAGGGCCTGAGGCAATCCCGCGCTTTTGCGGCCAGCTCCCAAAAAAGCGAGTTGAAAAATGGAACTCAGGGACACTGCAATTCACAAACCCGCAGAGTTATAAATGATAACTCTCATGCACAGATATATTGAGGGAAGGCAACGAAGAGGATTTGAAAGCAAGGCAGAATTGCAGGAAACAGATTTCAGGAGGTAGATTCGAATCGCCTTTAAAGCACATGAAAAGCGGCAAAACGTCGACAATGATGCCCTTGGCCAAAAAGGGCGTATGCGTTTTTTCCTGAATATATTCAGGAAAAAACGCATACGCCCTTTTTGGCCAACCAAGCAACCTGGAAAGTCAAATCAGCGCTACAAAGAAGTCTCGCTTCCCATCGGTCAAAAGGGCCATGCTGCAAAAAGTGTCAAAACCAGAAATGCAGTACAGGCCATGGAGAAATGGCAGCCTTGCTACGCTGATGGGCGGGATGTAAAATGCCAAAAGCCACACTGGAGAAGTGTACGGTGTGTCCTGAAACATCGAAAAAACACAGCTTAGGGAGCATAGGGCACGTCCACTCATGGGCGTATAAATTGGGAAAACTAAAAATCAGCAAGACACAGGCACCCCAATGTTTAGGGCTGCTATGTTGACAAGAACCTCCACTTCATGACACCTTAAATATCCCAGGAAAGAGAAAAATGGATAAAGAAGTTGTGGTCCTTATGTACAAAGGAATATCACTCAGACATGAAATCAATGTCATAAGGCTAGTAGAAGCAAGATGAGTGGATTTAGGTACGACGATTCTAAGTGAAATAAGTGACACAGAAAAAGACACTTATCATAAGCTATCACTTATAGAGGGAATGTAAAAACCGCTACACCTGAACTGAATTACAAAACAGAACAGAGTCACACGTTTAGAAAACACACTATGGCTGCTTAACGGGAAAGGTGAGGTGGGGTGATGCATAAAACAAGGGTTTCAAATTCGCTCAGATACTGTTCCATACACCCAATATGTAATAGACAAGACCTACTCCTTGCTCAGTGAACTGGACTCAACAACCCCTATTCACCGCACAAGAATATATGTGACTAGTAAGAATCGTAAAACCTATGTATTGATATCTCTCTGGAAGTGTGTCAAGTGGGTGTAAAGCTGCATAAACACAGCCGTGAAAAGCAGCTAAACCCCATTATAAAAATAAATTACTTTTAAAAACCTGTAAAACAAAGACAGTGAAAGAGAGAGAAATTCTTAAAAAATTCGTTCAGGAGCTGTGATGCAACCTGGATTGACCATATCTAGACCCACAGCTGGATGAGACATAAGGGTGGACACTCTTGGGGCTGAGAGGTTGGGTGAGGTTGGGTGAGCAAACTCAGACCCTTTAAAGTAGTACTGCGTGGTATCCATCCCATGGGTCCCAAATCTCCAGGTTCAAGGGCATCTTCCTACATCGAAAACATGCATGAGAAACCCAGAAGATGGTACACCGTGTGATTTTGAAAGGTTTCTAAAACGCACCCAATTTCTCATCTCCTTGTGCTCGGGTTCGCCTTTCCAGCTACTTTACTAGCAATCTCCCTACTTGGAGAATCAGCACCTTTAAGCTCCTGTTCCCTACAGGTTGCAATTTGTCCTGAGGATGAACGGGAAGAGGGGCAACCAATGAGAGACTAGATCTAGGTGTTGGGACAGGCACAGGTCACTCTATTTTCCCATCAGGAAGAAGAATTAACCACAGGCTCAGCCTGCCGCCAGGAACCAGAATAGGGCCTGAGGCAATCCCGCGCTTTTGCGGCCAGCTCCCAAAAAAGCGAGTTGAAAAATGGAGCTCAGGGACACTGCAATTCACAAACCCGCAGAGTTATAAATGATAACTCTCATGCACAGATATATTGAGGGAAGGCAACGAAGAGGATTTGAAAGCAAGGCAGAATTGCAGGAAACAGATTTCAGGAGGTAGATTCGAATCGCCTTTAAAGCACATGAAAAGCGGCAAAACGTCGACAATGATGCCCTTGGCCAAAAAGGGCGTATGCGTTTTTTCCTGAATATATTCAGGAAAAAACGCATACGCCCTTTTTGGCCAACCAAGCAACCTGGAAAGTCAAATCAGCGCTACAAAGAAGTCTCGCTTCCCATCGGTCAAAAGGGCCATGCTGCAAAAAGTGTCAAAACCAGAAATGCAGTACAGGCCATGGAGAAATGGCAGCCTTGCTACGCTGATGGGCGGGATGTAAATTGCCAAAAGCCACACTGGAGAAGTGTACGGTGTGTCCTGAAACATCGAAAAAACACAGCTTAGGGAGCATAGGGCACGTCCACTCATGGGCGTATAAATTGGGAAAACTAAAAATCAGCAAGACACAGGCACCCCAATGTTTAGGGCTGCTATTTTGACAAGAACCTCCACTTCATGACACCTTAAATATCCCAGGAAAGAGAAAAATGGATAAAGAAGTTGTGGTCCTTATGTACAAAGGTATATCACTCAGACATGAAATCAATGTCATAAGGCTAGTAGAAGCAAGATGAGTGGATTTAGGTATGACGATTCTAAGTGAAATAAGTCACACAGAAAAAGACACTTATCATAAGCTATCACTTATAGAGGGAATGTAAAAACCGCTACACCTGAACTGAATTACAAAACAGAACAGAGTCACACGTTTAGAAAACACACTATGGCTGCTTAACGGGAAAGGTGAGGTGGGGTGATGCATAAAACAAGGGTTTCAAATTCGCTCAGATACTGTTCCATACACCCAATATGTAATAGACAAGACCTACTCCTTGCTCAGTGAACTGGACTCAACAACCCCTATTCACCGCACAAGAATATATGTGACTAGTAAGAATCGTAAAACCTATGTATTGATATCTCTCTGGAAGTGTGTCAAGTGGGTGTAAAGCTGCATAAACACAGCCGTGAAAAGCAGCTAAACCCCATTATAAAAATAAATTACTTTTAAAAACCTGTAAAACAAAGACAGTGAAAGAGAGAGAAATTCTTAAAAAATTCGTTCAGGAGCTGTGATGCAACCTGGATTGACCATATCTAGACCCACAGCTGGATGAGACATAAGGGTGGACACTCTTGGGGCTGAGAGGTTGGGTGAGGTTGGGTGAGCAAACTCAGACCCTTTAAAGTAGTACTGCGTGGTACCCATCCCATGGGTCCCAAATCTCCAGGTTCAAGGGCATCTTCCTACATCGAAAACATGCATGAGAAACCCAGAAGATGGTACACCGTGTGATTTTGAAAGGTTTCTAAAACGCACCCAATTTCTCATCTCCTTGTGCTCGGGTTCGCCTTTCCAGCTACTTTACTAGCAATCTCCCTACTTGGAGAATCAGCACCTTTAAGCTCCTGTTCCCTACAGGTTGCAATTTGTCCTGAGGATGAACGGGAAGAGGGGCAACCAATGAGAGACTAGATCTAGGTGTTGGGACAGGCACAGGTCACTCTATTTTCCCATCAGGAAGAAGAATTAACCACAGGCTCAGCCTGCCGCCAGGAACCAGAATAGGGCCTGAGGCAATCCCGCGCTTTTGCGGCCAGCTCCCAAAAAAGCGAGTTGAAAAATGGAGCTCAGGGACACTGAAATTCACAAACCCGCAGAGTTATAAATGATAACTCTCATCCACAGATATATTGAGGGAAGGCAACGAAGAGGATTTGAAAGCAAGGAAGAATTGCAGGAAACAGATTTCAGGAGGTAGATTCGAATCGCCTTTAAAGCACATGAAAAGCGGCAAAACGTCGACAATGATGCCCTTGGCCAAAAAGGGCGTATGCGTTTTTTCCTGAATATATTCAGGAAAAAACGCATACGCCCTTTTTGGCCAACCAAGCAACCTGGAAAGTCAAATCAGCGCTACAAAGAAGTCTCGCTTCCCATCGGTCAAAAGGGCCATGCTGCAAAAAGTGTCAAAACCAGAAATGCAGTACAGGCCATGGAGAAATGGCAGCCTTGCTACGCTGATGGGCGGGATGTAAATTGCCAAAAGCCACACTGGAGAAGTGTACGGTGTGTCCTGAAACATCGAAAAAACACAGCTTAGGGAGCATAGGGCACGTCCACTCATGGGCGTATAAATTGGGAAAACTAAAAATCAGCAAGACACAGGCACCCCAATGTTTAGGGCTGCTATGTTGACAAGAACCTCCACTTCATGACACCTTAAATATCCCAGGAAAGAGAAAAATGGATAAAGAAGTTGTGGTCCTTATGTACAAAGGAATATCACTCAGACATGAAATCAATGTCATAAGGCTAGTAGAAGCAAGATGAGTGGATTTAGGTACGACGATTCTAAGTGAAATAAGTGACACAGAAAAAGACACTTATCATAAGCTATCACTTATAGAGGGAATGTAAAAACCGCTACACCTGAACTGAATTACAAAACAGAACAGAGTCACACGTTTAGAAAACACACTATGGCTGCTTAACGGGAAAGGTGAGGTGGGGTGATGCATAAAACAAGGGTTTCAAATTCGCTCAGATACTGTTCCATACACCCAATATGTAATAGACAAGACCTACTCCTTGCTCAGTGAACTGGACTCAACAACCCCTATTCACCGCACAAGAATATATGTGACTAGTAAGAATCGTAAAACCTATGTATTGATATCTCTCTGGAAGTGTGTCAAGTGGGTGTAAAGCTGCATAAACACAGCCGTGAAAAGCAGCTAAACCCCATTATAAAAATAAATTACTTTTAAAAACCTGTAAAACAAAGACAGTGAAAGAGAGAGAAATTCTTAAAAAATTCGTTCAGGAGCTGTGATGCAACCTGGATTGACCATATCTAGACCCACACCTGGATGAGACATAAGGGTGGACACTCTTGGGGCTGAGAGGTTGGGTGAGGTTGGGTGAGCAAACTCAGACCCTTTAAAGTAGTACTGCGTGGTACCCATCCCATGGGTCCCAAATCTCCAGGTTCAAGGGCATCTTCCTACATCGAAAACATGCATGAGAAACCCAGAAGATGGTACACCGTGTGATTTTGAAAGGTTTCTAAAACGCACCCCATTTCTCATCTCCTTGTGCTAGGGTTCGCCTTTCCAGCTACTTTACTAGCAATCTCCCTACTTGGAGAATCAGCACCTTTAAGCTCCTGTTCCCTACAGGTTGCAATTTGTCCTGAGGATGAACGGGAAGAGGGGCAACCAATGAGAGACTAGATCTAGGTGTTGGTAGAGGCACAGGTCACTCTATTTTCCCATCAGGAAGAAGAATTAACCACAGGCTCAGCCTGCCGCCAGGAACCAGAATAAGGCCTGAGGCAATCTCGCGCTTTTGTGGCCAGCTCCCAAAAAAGCGAGTTGAAAAATGGAGCTCAGGGACACTGCAATTCACAAACCCGCAGAGTTATAAATGATAACTCTCATCCACAGATATATTGAGGGAAGGCAACGAAGAGGATTTGAAAGCAAGGCAGAATTGCAGGAAGCAGATTTCAGGAGGTAGATTCGAATCGCCTTTAAAGCACATGAAAAGCGGCAAAACGTCGACAATGATGCCCTTGGCCAAAAAGGGCGTATGCGTTTTTTCCTGAATATATTCAGGAAAAAACGCATACGCCCTTTTTGGCCAACCAAGCAACCTGGAAAGGCAAATCAGCGCTACAAAGAGGTCTCGCTTCCCATCGGTCAAAAGGGCCATGCTGCAAAAAGTGTCAAAACCAGAAATGCAGGACAGGCCATGGAGAAATGGCAGCCTTGCTACGCTGATGGGCGGGATGTAAATTGCCAACAGCCACTCTAGAGAAGTGTACGGTGTGTCCTGAAACATCGAAAAAACACAGCTTAGGGAGCATAGGGCACGTCCACTCATGGGCGTATAAATTGGGAAAACTAAAAATCAGCAAGACACAGGCACCCCAATGTTTAGGGCTGCTATGTTGACAAGAACCTCCACTTCATGACACCTTAAATATCCCAGGAAAGAGAAAAATGGATAAAGAAGTTGTGGTCCTTATGTACAAAGGAATATCACTCAGACATGAAATCAATGTCATAAGGCTAGTAGAAGCAAGATGAGTGGATTTAGGTACGACGATTCTAAGTGAAATAAGTGACACAGAAAAAGACACTTATCATAAGCTATCACTTATAGAGGGAATGTAAAAACCGCTACACCTGAACTGAATTACAAAACAGAACAGAGTCACACGTTTAGAAAACACACTATGGCTGCTTAACGGGAAAGGTGAGGTGGGGTGATGCATAAAACAAGGGTTTCAAATTCGCTCAGATACTGTTCCATACACCCAATATGTAATAGACAAGACCTACTCCTTGCTCAGTGAACTGGACTCAACAACCCCTATTCACCGCACAAGAATATATGTGACTAGTAAGAATCGTAAAACCTATGTATTGATATCTCTCTGGAAGTGTGTCAAGTGGGTGTAAAGCTGCATAAACACAGCCGTGAAAAGCAGCTAAACCCCATTATAAAAATAAATTACTTTTAAAAACCTGTAAAACAAAGACAGTGAAAGAGAGAGAAATTCTTAAAAAATTCGTTCAGGAGCTGTGATGCAACCTGGATTGACCATATCTAGACCCACACCTGGATGAGACATAAGGGTGGACACTCTTGGGGCTGAGAGGTTGGGTGAGGTTGGGTGAGCAAACTCAGACCCTTTAAAGTAGTACTGCGTGGTACCCATCCCATGGGTCCCAAATCTCCAGGTTCAAGGGCATCTTCCTACATCGAAAACATGCATGAGAAACCCAGAAGATGGTACACCGTGTGATTTTGAAAGGTTTCTAAAACGCACCCAATTTCTCATCTCCTTGTGCTCGGGTTCGCCTTTCCAGCTACTTTACTAGCAATCTCCCTACTTGCAGAATCAGCACCTTTAAGCTCCTGTTCCCTACAGGTTGCAATTTGTCCTGAGGATGAACGGGAAGAGGGGCAACCAATGAGAGACTAGATCTAGGTGTTGGGACAGGCACAGGTCACTCTATTTTCCCATCAGGAAGAAGAATTAACCACAGGCTCAGCCTGCCGCCAGGAACCAGAATAGGGCCTGAGGCAATCCCGCGCTTTTGCGGCCAGCTCCCAAAAAAGCGAGTTGAAAAATGGAGCTCAGGGACACTGCAATTCACAAACCCGCAGAGTTATAAATGATAACTCTCATGCACAGATATATTGAGGGAAGGCAACGAAGAGGATTTGAAAGCAAGGCAGAATTGCAGGAAACAGATTTCAGGAGGTAGATTCGAATCGCCTTTAAAGCACATGAAAAGCGGCAAAACGTCGACAATGATGCCCTTGGCCAAAAAGGGCGTATGCGTTTTTTCCTGAATATATTCAGGAAAAAACGCATACGCCCTTTTTGGCCAACCAAGCAACCTGGAAAGTCAAATCAGCGCTACAAAGAAGTCTCGCTTCCCATCGGTCAAAAGGGCCATGCTGCAAAAAGTGTCAAAACCAGAAATGCAGTACAGGCCATGGAGAAATGGCAGCCTTGCTACGCTGATGGGCGGGATGTAAATTGCCAAAAGCCACACTGGAGAAGTGTACGGTGTGTCCTGAAACATCGAAAAAACACAGCTTAGGGAGCATAGGGCACGTCCACTCATGGGCGTATAAATTGGGAAAACTAAAAATCAGCAAGACACAGGCACCCCAATGTTTAGGGCTGCTATGTTGACAAGAACCTCCACTTCATGACACCTTAAATATCCCAGGAAAGAGAAAAATGGATAAAGAAGTTGTGGTCCTTATGTACAAAGGAATATCACTCAGACATGAAATCAATGTCATAAGGCTAGTAGAAGCAAGATGAGTGGATTTAGGTACGACGATTCTAAGTGAAATAAGTGACACAGAAAAAGACACTTATCATAAGCTATCACTTATAGAGGGAATGTAAAAACCGCTACACCTGAACTGAATTACAAAACAGACAGAGTCACACGTTTAGAAAACACACTATGCTGCTTAACGGAAAGGTGAGGTGGGGTGATGCATAAAACAAGGGTTTCAAATTCGCTCAGATACTGTTCCATACACCCAATATGTAATAGACAAGACCTACTCCTTGCTCAGTGTACTGGACTCAACAACCCCTATTCACCGCACAAGAATATATGTGACTAGTAAGAATCGTAAAACCTATGTATTGATATCTCTCTGGAAGTGTGTCAAGTGGGTGTAAAGCTGCATAAACACAGCCGTGAAAAGCAGCTAACCCCATATAAAAATAAATTACTTTTAAAAACCTGTAAAACAAAGACAGTGAAAGAGAGAGAAATTCTTAAAAATTCGTTCAGGAGCTGTGATGCAACCTGGATTGACCATATCTAGACCCACAGCTGGATGAGACATAAGGGTGGACACTCTTGGGCTGAGAGGTTGGGTGAGGTTGGTGAGCAAACTCAGACCCTTTAAAGTAGTACTGCGTGGTACCCATCCCATGGGTCCCAAATCTCCAGGTTCAAGGGGCATCTTCCTACATCGAAAAACATGCATGAGAAACCCAGAAGATGGTACACCGTGTGATTTTGAAAGGTTTCTAAAACGCACACCAATTTCTCATCTCCTTGTGCTCGGGTTCGCCTTTCCAGCTACTTTACTAGCAATCTCCCTACTTGCAGAATCTGCACCTTTAAGCTCCTGTTCCCTACAGGTTGCAATTGTCCTGAGGATGAACGGGAAGAGGGGCAACCAATGAGAGACTAGATCTAGGTGTTGGGACAGGCACAGGTCACTCTATTTTCCCATCAGGAAGAAGAGATTAACCACAAGGCTCAGCCTGCCGCCAGGAACCAGAATAGGGCCTGAGGCAATCCCGCGCTTTTGCGGCCAGCTCCCAAAAAGCGAGTTGAAAAATGGGAGCTCAGGGACACTGCAATTCACAAACCCGCAGAGTTATAAATGATAACTCTCATGCACAGATATATTGAGGGAAGGCAACGAAGAGGATTTGAAAGCAAGGCAGAATTGCAGGAAACAGATTTCAGGAGGTAGATTCGAATCGCCTTTAAAGCACATGAAAAGCGGCAAAACGTCGACAATGATGCCCTTGGCCAAAAAGGGCGTATGCGTTTTTTCCTGAATATATTCAGGAAAAAACGCATACGCCCTTTTTGGCCAACCAAGCAACCTGGAAAGTCAAATCAGCGCTACAAAGAAGTCTCGCTTCCCATCGGTCAAAAGGGCCATGCTGCAAAAAGTGTCAAAACCAGAAATGGCAGTACAGGCCATGGAGAAATGGCAGCCTTGCTACGCTGATGGGCGGGATGTAAATTGCCAAAAGCCACACTGGAGAAGTGTACGGTGTGTCCTGAAACATCGAAAAAACACAGCTTAGGGAGCATAGGGCACGTCCACTCATGGGCGTATAAATTGGGAAAACTAAAAATCAGCAAGACACAGGCACCCCAATGTTTAGGGCTGCTATTTTGACAAGAACCTCCACTTCATGACACCTTAAATATCCCAGGAAAGAGAAAAATGGATAAAGAAGTTGTGGTCCTTATGTACAAAGGTATATCACTCAGACATGAAATCAAATGTCATAGGCTAGTAGAAGCAAGATGAGTGGATTTAGGTATGACGATTCTAAGTGAAATAAGTCACACAGAAAAAGACACTTATCATAAGCTATCACTTATAGAGGGAATGTAAATACCGCCTACACCTGAACTGAATTACAAAACAGAACAGAGTCACACGTTTAGAAAACACACTATGGCTGCTTAACGGGAAAGGTGAGGTGGGGTGATGCATAAAACAAGGGTTTCAAATTCGCTCAGATACTGTTCCATACACCCAATATGTAATAGACAAGACCTACTCCTTGCTCAGTGAACTGACTCAACAACCCCTATTCACCGCACAAGAATATATGTGACTAGTAAGAATCGTAAAACCTATGTATTGATATCTCTCTGGAAGTGTGTCAAGTGGGTGTAAAGCTGCAATAAACACAGCCGTGAAAAGCAGCTAAACCCCATTATAAAAATAAATTACTTTTAAAAACCTGTAAAACAAAGACAGTGAAAGAGAGAGAAATTCTTAAAAAATTCGTTCAGGAGCTGTTATGCAACCTGGATTGACCATATCTAGACCCACACCTGGATGAGACATAAGGGTGGACACTCTTGGGGCTGAGAGGTTGGGTGAGGTTGGGTGAGCAAACTCAGACCCTTTAAAGTAGTACTGCGTGGTACCCATCCCATGGGTCCCAAATCTCCAGGTTCAAGGGCATCTTCCTACATCGAAAACATGCATGAGAAACCCAGAAGATGGTACACCGTGTGATTTTGAAAGGTTTCTAAAACGCACCCAATTTCTCATCTCCTTGTGCTCGGGTTCGCCTTTCCAGCTACTTTACTAGCAATCTCCCTACTTGGAGAATCAGCACCTTTAAGCTCCTGTTCCCTACAGGTTGCAATTTGTCCTGAGGATAACGGGAAGAGGGGCAACCAATGAGGAGACTAGATCTAGGGTGTTGGGACAGGCACAGGTCACTCTATTTTCCCATCAGGAAGAAGAATTAACCACAGGCTCAGCCTGCCGCCAGGAACCAGAATAGGGCCTGAGGCAATCCCGCGCTTTTGCGGCCAGCTCCCAAAAAAGCGAGTTGAAAAATGGAGCTCAGGGACACTGAAATTCACAAACCCGCAGAGTTATAAATGATAACTCTCATCCACAGATATATTGAGGGAAGGCAACGAAGAGGATTTGAAAGCAAGGAAGAATTGCAGGAAACAGATTTCAGGAGGTAGATTCGAATCGCCTTTAAAGCACATGAAAAGCGGCAAAACGTCGACAATGATGCCCTTGGCCAAAAAGGGCGTATGCGTTTTTTCCTGAATATATTCAGGAAAAAACGCATACGCCCTTTTTGGCCAACCAAGCAACCTGGAAAGTCAAATCAGCGCTACAAAGAAGTCTCGCTTCCCATCGGTCAAAAGGGCCATGCTGCAAAAAGTGTCAAAACCAGAAATGCAGTACAGGCCATGGAGGAAATGGCAGCCTTGCTACGCTGATGGGCGGATGTAAATTGCCAAAAAGCCACACTGGAGAAGTGTACGGTGTGTCCTGAAACATCGAAAAACACAGCTTAGGGAGCATAGGCACGTCCACTCATGGGCGTATAAAAATTGGGAAAACTAAAAATCAGCAAGACACAGGCACCCCAATGTTTAGGGCTGCTATGTGACAAGAACCTCCACTTCATGACACCTTAAAATATCCCAGGAAAGAGAAAAATGGATAAAGAAGTTGTGGTCCTTATGTACAAAGGAATATCACTCAGACATGAAATCAATGTCATAAGGCTAGTAGAAGCAAGATGAGTGGATTTAGGTACGACGATTCTAAGTGAAATAAGTGACACAGAAAAAGACACTTATCATAAGCTATCACTTATAGAGGGAATGTAAAAACCGCTACACCTGAACTGAATTACAAACAGAACAGAGTCACACGTTTAGAAAACACACTATGGCTGCTTAAACGGGAAAGGTGAGGTGGGGTGATGCATAAAAACAAGGGTTTCAAATTCGCTCAGATACTGTTCCCATACACCCAATATGTAATAGACAAGACCTACTCCTTGCTCAGTGAACTGGACTCAACAACCCCTATTCACCGCACAAGAATATATGTGACTAGTAGAATCGTAAACCTATGTATTGATATCTCTCTGGAAGTGTGTCAAGTGGGTGTAAAGCTGCATAAACACAGCCGTGAAAAGCAGCTAAACCCCATTATAAAAATAAATTACTTTTAAAAACCTGTAAAACAAAGACAGTGAAAGAGAGAGAAATTCTTAAAAAATTCGTTCAGGAGCTGTGATGCAACCTGGATTGACCATATCTAGACCCACACCTGGATGAGACATAAGGGTGGACACTCTTGGGGCTGAGAGGTGGGTGAGGTTGGGTGAGCAAACTCAGACCCTTTAAAGTAGTACTGCGTGGTACCCATCCCATGGGTCCCAAATCTCCAGGTTCAAGGGCATCTTCCTACATCGAAAACATGCATGAGAAACCCAGAAGATGGTACACCGTGTGATTTTGAAAGGTTTCTAAAACGCACCCCATTTCTCATCTCCTTGTGCTCGGGTTCGCCTTTCCAGCTACTTTACTAGCAATCTCCCTACTTGGAGAATCAGCACCTTTAAGCTCCTGTTCCCTACAGGTTGCAATTTGTCCTGAGGATGAACGGGAGAGGGGCAACCAATGAGAGACTAGATCTAGGTTTTGGGACAGGCACAGGTCACTCTATTTTCCCATCAGGAAGAAGAATTAACCACAGGCTCAGCCTGCCGCCAGGAACCAGAATAGGGCCTGAGGCATCCCGCGCTTTTGCGGCCAGCTCCCAAAAAAGCGAGTTGAAAAAATGGAGCTCAGGGACACTGCAATTCACAAACCCGCAGAGTTATAAATGATAACTCTCATCCACAGATATATTGAGGGAAGGCAACAAAGAGGATTTGAAAGCAAGGCAGAATTGCAGGAAACAGATTTCAGGAGGTAGATTCGAATCGCCTTTAAGCACATGAAAAGCGGCAAAACGTCGACAATGATGCCCTTGGCCAAAAAGGGCGTATGCGTTTTTTCCTGAATATATTCAGGAAAAAACGCATACGCCCTTTTTGGCCAACCAAGCAACCCCGGAAAGTCAAATCAGCGCTACAAAGAGGTCTCGCTTCCCATCGGTCAAAAGGGCCATGCTGCAAAAAGTGTCAAAACCAGAAATGCAGTACAGGCCATGGAGAAATGGCAGCCTTGCTACGCTGATGGGCGGGATGTAATTGCCAAAAGCCACACTGGAGAAGTGTACGGTGTGTCCTAAAACATCGAAAAAACACAGCTTAGGGAGCATAGGGCACGTCCACTCATGGGCGTATAAATTGGGAAAACTAAAAATCAGCAAGACACAGGCACCCCAATGTTTAGGCTGCTATTTTGACAAGAACCTCCACTTCATGACACCTTAAATATCCCAGGAAAGAGAAAAATGGATAAATAAGTTGTGGTCCTTATGTACAAAGGAATATCACTCAGACATGAAATCAATGTCATAAGGCTAGTAGAAGCAAGATGAGTGGATTTAGGTACGACGATTCTAAGTGAAATAAGTGACACAGAAAAAGACACTTATCATAAGCTATCACTTATAGAGGGAATGTAAAAACCGCTACACCTGAACTGAATTACAAAACAGAACAGAGTCACACGTTTAGAAAACACACTATGGCTGCTTAACGGGAAAGGTGAGGTGGGGTGATGCATAAAACAAGGGTTTCAAATTCGCTCAGATACTGTTCCATACACCCAATATGTAATAGACAAGACCTACTCCTTGCTCAGTGAACTGGACTCAACAACCCCTATTCATGGCACAAGAATAAATGTGACTAGTAAGAATCGTAAAACCTATGTATTGATATCTCTCTGGAAGTGTGTCAAGTGGGTGTAAAGCTGCATAAACACAGCCGTGAAAAGCAGCTAAACCCATTATAAAAATAAATTACTTTTAAAAACCTGTAAAACAAAGACAGTGAAAGAGAGAGAAATTCTTAAAAAATTCGTTCAGGAGCTGTGATGCAACCTGGATTGACCATATCTAGACCCACACCTGGATGAGACATAAGGGTGGACACTCTTGGGGCTGAGAGGTTGGGTGAGGTTGGGTGAGCAAACTCAGACCCTTTAAAGTAGTACTGCGTGATACCCATCCCATGGGTCCCAAATCTCCAGGTTCAAGGGCATCTTCCTACATCGAAAACATGCATGAGAAACCCAGAAGATGGTACACCGTGTGATTTTGAAAGGTTTCTAAAACGCACCCCATTTCTCATCTCCTTGTGCTAGGGTTCGCCTTTCCAGCTACTTTACTAGCAATCTCCCTACTTGGAGAATCAGCACCTTTAAGCTCCTGTTCCCTACAGGTTGCAATTTGTCCTGAGGATGAACGGGAAGAGGGGCAACCAATGAGAGACTAGATCTAGGTGTTGGTAGAGGCACAGGTCACTCTATTTTCCCATCAGGAAGAAGAATTAACCACAGGCTCAGCCTGCCGCCAGGAACCAGAATAAGGCCTGAGGCAATCTCGCGCTTTTGTGGCCAGCTCCCAAAAAAGCGAGTTGAAAAAATGGAGCTCAGGGACACTGTAATTCACAAACCCGCAGAGTTATAAATGATAACTCTCATCCACAGATATATTGAGGGAAGGCAACGAAGAGGATTTGAAAGCAAGGCAGAATTGCAGGAAGCAGATTTCAGGAGGTAGATTCGAATCGCCTTTAAAGCACATGAAAAGCGGCAAAAACGTCGACAATGATGCCCTTGGCCAAAAAGGGCGTATGCGTTTTTTCCTGAATATATTCAGGAAAAAACGCATACGCCCTTTTTGGCCAACCAAGCAACCTGGAAAGGCAAATCAGCGCTACAAAGAGGTCTCCGCTTCCCATCGTTCAAAAGGGCCATGCTGCAAAAGTGTCAAAACCAGAAATGCAGGACAGGCCATGGAGAAATGGCAGCCTTGCTACGCTGATGGGCGGATGTAAATTGCCAACAGCCACTCTAGAGAAGTGTACGGTGTGTCCTGAAACATCGAAAAAACACAGCTTAGGGAGCATAGGGCACGTCCACTCATGGGCGTATAAATTGGGAAAACTAAAAATCAGCAAGACACAGGCACCCCAATGTTTAGGGCTGCTATGTTGACAAGAACCTCCACTTCATGACACCTTAAATATCCCAGGAAAGAGAAAAATGGATAAAGAAGTTGTGGTCCTTATGTACAAAGGAATATCACTCAGACATGAAATCAATGTCATAAGGCTAGTAGAAGCAAGATGAGTGGATTTAGGTACGACGATTCTAAGTGAAATAAGTGACACAGAAAAAGACACTTATCATAAGCTATCACTTATAGAGGGAATGTAAAAACCGCTACACCTGAACTGAATTACAAAAACAGAACAGAGTCACACGTTTAGAAAACACACTATGGGCTGCTTAACGGGAAAGGTGAGGTGGGGTGATGCATAAAACAAGGGTTTTCAAATTCGCTCAGATACTGTTCCATACACCCAATATGTAATAGACAAGACCTACTCCTTGCTCAGTGAACTGGACTCAACAACCCCTATTCACCGCACAAGAATATATGTGACTAGTAAGAATCGTAAAACCTATGTATTGATATCTCTCTGGAAGTGTGTCAAGTGGGTGTAAAGCTGCATAAACACAGCCGTGAAAAGCAGCTAAACCCCATTATAAAAATAAATTACTTTTAAAAACCTGTAAAACAAAGACAGTGAAAGAGAGAGAAATTCTTAAAAAATTCGTTCAGGAGCTGTGATGCAACCTGGATTGACCATATCTAGACCCACACCTGGATGAGACATAAGGGTGGACACTCTTGGGGCTGAGAGGTTGGGTGAGGTTGGGTGAGCAAACTCAGACCTTTAAAGTAGTACTGCGTGGTACCCATCCCATGGGTCCCAAATCTCCAGGTTCAAGGGCATCTTCCTACATCGAAAACATGCATGAGAAACCCAGAAGATGGTACAACCGTGTGATTTTGAAAGGTTTCTAAAACGCACCCAATTTCTCATCTCCTTGTGCTCGGGTTCGCCTTTCCAGCTACTTTACTAGCAATCTCCCTACTTGCAGAATCAGCACCTTTAAGCTCCTGTTCCCTACAGGTTGCAATTTGTCCTGAGGATGAACGGGAAGAGGGGCAACCAATGAGAGACTAGATCTAGGTGTTGGGACAGGCACAGGTCACTCTATTTTCCCATCAGGTAGAAGAATTAACCACAGGCTCAGCCTGCCGCCAGGAACCAGAATAGGGCCTGAGGCAATCCCGCGCTTTTGCGGCCAGCTCCCAAAAAAGCGAGTTGAAAAATGGAGCTCAGGGACACTGCAATTCACAAACCCGCAGAGTTATAAATGATAACTCTCATGCACAGATATATTGAGGGAAGGCAACGAAGAGGATTTGAAAGCAAGGCAGAATTGCAGGAAACAGATTTCAGGAGGTAGATTCGAATCGCCTTTAAAGCACATGAAAAGCGGAACGTCGACAATGATGCCCTTGGCCAAAAAGGGCGTATGCGTTTTTTCCTGAATATATTCAGGAAAAAACGCATACGCCCTTTTTGGCCAACCAAGCAACCTGGAAAGTCAAATCAGCGCTACAAAGAAGTCTCGCTTCCCATCGGTCAAAAGGGCCATGCTGCAAAAAGTGTCAAAACCAGAAATGCAGTACAGGCCATGGAGAAATGGCAGCCTTGCTACGCTGATGGGCGGGATGTAAATTGCCAAAAGCCACACTGGAGAAGTGTACGGTGTGTCCTGAAACATCGAAAAAACACAGCTTAGGGAGCATAGGGCACGTCCACTCATGGGCGTATAAATTGGGAAAACTAAAAATCAGCAAGACACAGGCACCCCAATGTTTAGGGCTGCTATTTTGACAAGAACCTCCACTTCATGACACCTTAAATATCCCAGGAAAGAGAAAAATGGATAAAGAAGTTGTGGTCCTTATGTACAAAGGAATATCACTCAGACATGAAATCAATGTCATAAGGCTAGTAGAAGCAAGATGAGTGGATTTAGGTACGACGATTCTAAGTGAAATAAGTGACACAGAAAAAGACACTTATCATAAGCTATCACTTATAGAGGGAATGTAAAAACCGCTACACCTGAACTGAATTACAAAACAGAACAGAGTCACACGTTTAGAAAACACACTATGGCTGCTTAACGGGAAAGGTGAGGTGGGGTGATGCATAAAACAAGGGTTTCAAATTCGCTCAGATACTGTTCCATACACCCAATATGTAATAGACAAGACCTACTCCTTGCTCAGTGAACTGGACTCAACAACCCCTATTCACCGCACAAGAATATATGTGACTAGTAAGAATCGTAAAACCTATGTATTGATATCTCTCTGGAAGTGTGTCAAGTGGGTGTAAAGCTGCATAAACACAGCCGTGAAAAGCAGCTAAACCCCATTATAAAAATAAATTACTTTTAAAAACCTGTAAAACAAAGACAGTGAAAGAGAGAGAAATTCTTAAAAAATTCGTTCAGGAGCTGTGATGCAACCTGGATTGACCATATCTAGACCCACACCTGGATGAGACATAAGGGTGGACACTCTTGGGGCTGAGAAGTTGGGTGAGGTTGGGTGAGCAAACTCAGACCCTTTAAAGTAGTACTGCGTGGTACCCATCCCATGGGTCCCAAATCTCCAGGTTCAAGGGCATCTTCCTACATCGAAAACATGCATGAGAAACCCAGAAGATGGTACACCGTGTGATTTTGAAAGGTTTCTAAAACGCACCCAATTTCTCATCTCCTTGTGCTCGGGTTCGCCTTTCCAGCTACTTTACTAGCAATCTCCCTACTTGCAGAATCAGCACCTTTAAGCTCCTGTTCCCTACAGGTTGCAATTTGTCCTGAGGATGAACGGGAAGAGGGGCAACCAATGAGAGACTAGATCTAGGTGTTGGGACAGGCACAGGTCACTCTATTTTCCCATCAGGAAGAAGAATTAACCACAGGCTCAGCCTGCCGCCAGGAACCAGAATAGGGCCTGAGGCAATCCCGCGCTTTTGCGGCCAGCTCCCAAAAAAGCGAGTTGAAAAATGGAACTCAGGGACACTGCAATTCACAAACCCGCAGAGTTATAAATGATAACTCTCATGCACAGATATATTGAGGGAAGGCAACGAAGAGGATTTGAAAGCAAGGCAGAATTGCAGGAAACAGATTTCAGGAGGTAGATTCGAATCGCCTTTAAAGCACATGAAAAGCGGCAAAACGTCGACAATGATGCCCTTGGCCAAAAAGGGCGTATGCGTTTTTTCCTGAATATATTCAGGAAAAAACGCATACGCCCTTTTTGGCCAACCAAGCAACCTGGAAAGTCAAATCAGCGCTACAAAGAAGTCTCGCTTCCCATCGGTCAAAAGGGCCATGCTGCAAAAAGTGTCAAAACCAGAAATGCAGTACAGGCCATGGAGAAATGGCAGCCTTGCTACGCTGATGGGCGGGATGTAAATTGCCAAAAGCCACACTGGAGAAGTGTACGGTGTGTCCTGAAACATCGAAAAAACACAGCTTAGGGAGCATAGGGCACGTCCACTCATGGGCGTATAAATTGGGAAAACTAAAAATCAGCAAGACACAGGCACCCCAATGTTTAGGGCTGCTATGTTGACAAGAACCTCCACTTCATGACACCTTAAATATCCCAGGAAAGAGAAAAATGGATAAAGAAGTTGTGGTCCTTATGTACAAAGGAATATCACTCAGACATGAAATCAATGTCATAAGGCTAGTAGAAGCAAGATGAGTGGATTTAGGTACGACGATTCTAAGTGAAATAAGTGACACAGAAAAAGACACTTATCATAAGCTATCACTTATAGAGGGAATGTAAAAACCGCTACACCTGAACTGAATTACAAAACAGAACAGAGTCACACGTTTAGAAAACACACTATGGCTGCTTAACGGGAAAGGTGAGGTGGGGTGATGCATAAAACAAGGGTTTCAAATTCGCTCAGATACTGTTCCATACACCCAATATGTAATAGACAAGACCTACTCCTTGCTCAGTGAACTGGACTCAACAACCCCTATTCACCGCACAAGAATATATGTGACTAGTAAGAATCGTAAAACCTATGTATTGATATCTCTCTGGAAGTGTGTCAAGTGGGTGTAAAGCTGCATAAACACAGCCGTGAAAAGCAGCTAAACCCCATTATAAAAATAAATTACTTTTAAAAACCTGTAAAACAAAGACAGTGAAAGAGAGAGAAATTCTTAAAAAATTCGTTCAGGAGCTGTGATGCAACCTGGATTGACCATATCTAGACCCACACCTGGATGAGACATAAGGGTGGACACTCTTGGGGCTGAGAGGTTGGGTGAGGTTGGGTGAGCAAACTCAGACCCTTTAAAGTAGTACTGCGTGGTACCCATCCCATGGGTCCCAAATCTCCAGGTTCAAGGGCATCTTCCTACATCGAAAACATGCATGAGAAACCCAGAAGATGGTACACCGTGTGATTTTGAAAGGTTTCTAAAACGCACCCCATTTCTCATCTCCTTGTGCTAGGGTTCGCCTTTCCAGCTACTTTACTAGCAATCTCCCTACTTGGAGAATCAGCACCTTTAAGCTCCTGTTCCCTACAGGTTGCAATTTGTCCTGAGGATGAACGGGAAGAGGGGCAACCAATGAGAGACTAGATCTAGGTGTTGGTAGAGGCACAGGTCACTCTATTTTCCCATCAGGAAGAAGAATTAACCACAGGCTCAGCCTGCCGCCAGGAACCAGAATAAGGCCTGAGGCAATCTCGCGCTTTTGCGGCCAGCTCCCAAAAAAGCGAGTTGAAAAATGGAGCTCAGGGACACTGCAATTCACAAACCCGCAGAGTTATAAATGATAACTCTCATCCACAGATATATTGAGGGAAGGCAACGAAGAGGATTTGAAAGCAAGGCAGAATTGCAGGAAACAGATTTCAGGAGGTAGATTCGAATCGCCTTTAAAGCACATGAAAAGCGGCAAAACGTCGACAATGATGCCCTTGGCCAAAAGGGCGTATGCGTTTTTTCCTGAATATATTCAGGAAAAAACGCATACGCCCTTTTTGGCCAACCAAGCAACCTGGAAAGTCAAATCAGCGCTACAAAGAAGTCTCGCTTCCCATCGGTCAAAAGGGCCATGCTGCAAAAAGTGTCAAAACCAGAAATGCAGTACAGGCCATGGAGAAATGGCAGCCTTGCTACGCTGATGGGCGGGATGTAAATTGCCAAAAGCCACACTGGAGAAGTGTACGGTGTGTCCTGAAACATCGAAAAAACACAGCTTAGGGAGCATAGGGCACGTCCACTCATGGGCGTATAAATTGGGAAAACTAAAAATCAGCAAGACACAGGCACCCCAATGTTTAGGGCTGCTATTTTGACAAGAACCTCCACTTCATGACACCTTAAATATCCCAGGAAAGAGAAAAATGGATAAAGAAGTTGTGGTCCTTATGTACAAAGGAATATCACTCAGACATGAAATCAATGTCATAAGGCTAGTAGAAGCAAGATGAGTGGATTTAGGTACGACGATTCTAAGTGAAATAAGTGACACAGAAAAAGACACTTATCATAAGCTATCACTTATAGAGGGAATGTAAAAACCGCTACACCTGAACTAAATTACAAAACAGAACAGAGTCACACGTTTAGAAAACACACTATGGCTGCTTAACGGGAAAGGTGAGGTGGGGTGATGCATAAAACAAGGGTTTCAAATTCGCTCAGATACTGTTCCATACACCCAATATGTAATAGACAAGACCTACTCCTTGCTCAGTGAACTGGACTCAACAACCCCTATTCACCGCACAAGAATATATGTGACTAGTAAGAATCGTAAAACCTATGTATTGATATCTCTCTGGAAGTGTGTCAAGTGGGTGTAAAGCTGCATAAACACAGCCGTGAAAAGCAGCTAAACCCCATTATAAAAATAAATTACTTTTAAAAACCCGTAAAACAAACACAGTGAAAGAGAGAGAAATTCTTAAAAAATTCGTTCAGGAGCTGTGATGCAACCTGGATTGACCATATCTAGACCCACACCAGGATGAGACATAAGGGTGGACACTCTTGGGGCTGAGAGGTTGGGTGAGGTTGGGTGAGCAAACTCAGACCCTTTAAAGTAGTACTGCGTGGTACCCATCCCATGGGTCCCAAATCTCCAGGTTCAAGGGCATCTTCCTACATCGAAAACATGCATGAGAAACCCAGAAGATGGTACACCGTGTGATTTTGAAAGGTTTCTAAAACGCACCCCATTTCTCATCTCCTTGTGCTAGGGTTCGCCTTTCCAGCTACTTTACTAGCAATCTCCCTACTTGGAGAATCAGCACCTTTAAGCTCCTGTTCCCTACAGGTTGCAATTTGTCCTGAGGATGAACGGGAAGAGGGGCAACCAATGAGACACTAGATCTAGGTGTTGGTAGAGGCACAGGTCACTCTATTTTCCCATCAGGAAGAAGAATTAACCACAGGCTCAGCCTGCCGCCAGGAACCAGAATAAGGCCTGAGGCAATCTCGCGCTTTTGTGGCCAGCTCCCAAAAAAGCGAGTTGAAAAATGGAGCTCAGGGACACTGCAATTCACAAACCCGCAGAGTTATAAATGATAACTCTCATCCACAGATATATTGAGGGAAGGCAACGAAGAGGATTTGAAAGCAAGGCAGAATTGCAGGAAGCAGATTTCAGGAGGTAGATTCGAATCGCCTTTAAAGCACATGAAAAGCGGCAAAACGTCGACAATGATGCCCTTGGCCAAAAAGGGCGTATGCGTTTTTTCCTGAATATATTCAGGAAAAAACGCATACGCCCTTTTTGGCCAACCAAGCAACCTGGAAAGTCAAATCAGCGCTACAAAGAAGTCTCGCTTCCCATCGGTCAAAAGGGCCATGCTGCAAAAAGTGTCAAAACCAGAAATGCAGTACAGGCCATGGAGAAATGGCAGCCTTGCTACGCTGATGGGCGGGATGTAAATTGCCAAAAGCCACACTGGAGAAGTGTACGGTGTGTCCTGAAACATCGAAAAAACACAGCTTAGGGAGCATAGGGCACGTCCACTCATGGGCGTATAAATTGGGAAAACTAAAAATCAGCAAGACACAGGCACCCCAATGTTTAGGGCTGCTATTTTGACAAGAACCTCCACTTCATGACACCTTAAATATCCCAGGAAAGAGAAAAATGGATAAAGAAGTTGTGGTCCTTATGTACAAAGGAATATCACTCAGACATGAAATCAATGTCATAAGGCTAGTAGAAGCAAGATGAGTGGATTTAGGTACGACGATTCTAAGTGAAATAAGTGACACAGAAAAAGACACTTATCATAAGCTATCACTTATAGAGGGAATGTAAAAACCGCTACACCTGAACTGAATTACAAAACAGAACAGAGTCACACGTTTAGAAAACACACTATGGCTGCTTAACGGGAAAGGTGAGGTGGGGTGATGCATAAAACAAGGGTTTCAAATTCGCTCAGATACTGTTCCATACACCCAATATGTAATAGACAAGACCTACTCCTTGCTCAGTGAACTGGACTCAACAACCCCTATTCACCGCACAAGAATATATGTGACTAGTAAGAATCGTAAAACCTATGTATTGATATCTCTCTGGAAGTGTGTCAAGTGGGTGTAAAGCTGCATAAACACAGCCGTGAAAAGCAGCTAAACCCCATTATAAAAATAAATTACTTTTAAAAACCTGTAAAACAAAGACAGTGAAAGAGAGAGAAATTCTTAAAAAATTCGTTCAGGAGCTGTGATGCAACCTGGATTGACCATATCTAGACCCACACCTGGATGAGACATAAGGGTGGACACTCTTGGGGCTGAGAGGTTGGGTGAGGTTGGGTGAGCAAACTCAGACTCTTTAAAGTAGTACTGCGTGGTACCCATCCCATGGGTCCCAAATCTCCAGGTTCAAGGGCATCTTCCTACATCGAAAACATGCATGAGAAACCCAGAAGATGGTACACCGTGTGATTTTGAAAGGTTTCTAAAACGCACCCCATTTCTCATCTCCTTGTGCTAGGGTTCGCCTTTCCAGCTACTTTACTAGCAATCTCCCTACTTGGAGAATCAGCACCTTTAAGCTCCTGTTCCCTACAGGTTGCAATTTGTCCTGAGGATGAACGGGAAGAGGGGCAACCAATGAGAGACTAGATCTAGGTGTTGGGACAGGCACAGGTCACTCTATTTTCCCATCAGGAAGAAGAATTAACCACAGGCTCAGCCTGCCCCCCGGAACCTGAATAGGGCCTGAGGCAATCCCGTGCTTTTGCGGCCAGCTCCCAAAAAAGCGAGTTGAAAAATGGAGCTCAGGGACACTGCAATTCACAAACCCGCAGAGTTATAAATGATAACTCTCATCCACAGATATATTGAGGGAATGGAACGAAGAGGATTTGAAAGCAAGGCAGAATTGCAGGAAACAGATTTCAGGAGGTAGATTCGAATTGCCTTTAAAGCACATGAAAAGCGGCAAAAGGTCGACAATGATGCCCTTGGCCAAAAAGGGCGTATGCGTTTTTTCCTGAATATATTCAGGAAAAAACGCGTACGCCCTTTTTGGCCAACCAAGCACCCTGGAAAGGCAAATCAGCGCTACAAAGAAGTCTCGCTTCCCATCAGTCAAAAGGGCCATGCTAAAAAAGTGTCAAAACCAGAAATGCAGGACAGGCCATGGAGAAATGGCAGCCTTGCTACGCTGATAGCCGGGATGTTAATTGCCAACAGCCACTCTGGAGAAGTGTACGGTGTGTCCTGAAACATCTAAAAAACACAGCTTAGGGAGCATAGGGCACGTCCACTCATGGGCGTATAAATTGGGAAAACTAAAAATCAGCAAGACACAGGCACCCCAATGTTTAGGGCTGCTCTGTTGACAAGAACCTCCAGTTCATGACACCTTAAATATCCCAGGAAAGAGAAAAATGGATAAAGAAGTTGTGGTCCTTATGTACAATGGAATATCACTCAGACATGAAATCAATGTCATAAGGCTAGGAGAAGCAAGATGAGTGGATTTAGGTACGAAGATTCCAAGTGAAATAAGTCACACAGAAAAAGACACTTATCATAAGGTATCACTTATAGAGGGAATGTAAAAACCGCTACACTTGAACTGAATTACAAAACAGAACAGAGTCACACGTTTAGAAAACACACTATGGCTGCTTAACGGGAAAGGTGAGGTGGGGTGATGCATAAAACAAGGGTTTCAAATTCGCTCAGATACCGTTCCATACACCCAATATGTAATAGAAAAGACCTACTCCTTGCTCAGTGAACTGGACACAACACCCTCTATTCACCGCACAAGAATATACGTGACTAGTAAGAATCTTAAAACCTATGTATTGATACGTGTCTGGAAGTGAGTCAAGTGGGTGTAAAGCCGCTTAAACACAGCCGTGAAAAGCAGCTAAACCCCATTATAAAAATAAATTACTTTTAAAAACCCGTAAAACAAAGACAGTGAAAGAGAGAGAAATTCTTACAAAATTCGTTCAGAGGCTGTGATGCAACCTGGATTGACCATATCTAGACCCACAGCTGGATGAGACATAAGGGTGGACACTCTTGGGGCTGAGAGGTTTGGTGAGGTTGGGTGAGCAAACGCAGACCCTTTAAAGTAATACTGCGTGGTACCCATCCCATGGGTCCCAAATCTCCAGGTTCAAGGGCATCTTCCTACATCGAAAACATGCATGAGAAACCCAGAAGATGGTACACCGTGTGATTTTGAAAGGTTTCCAAAATGAACCACATTTCTCATCTCCTTGTGCTGGGGTTCGCCTTTCCAGCTACTTTACTAGCAATCTCCCTACTTGGAGAATCAGCACCTTTAAGCTCCTGTTCCCTACAGGTTGCAATTTGTCCTGAGGATGAACGGGAAGACGGGCAACCAATGAGAGACTAGATCTAGGTTTTGGGACAGGCACAGGTCACTCTATTTTCCCATCAGGAAGAAGAATTAAACACAGGTTCAGCCTGCCGCCGGGAACCAGAATAGGGCCTGAGGCAATCCCGCGCTTTTGCGGCCAGCTCCCAAAAAAGACAGTTGAAAAATGGAGCTCAGGGGCACTGCAATTCACAAACCTGCTGAGTTATAAATGATAACTCTCGTCCACAAATATATTGAGGGAAGGCAACGAAGAGGATTTGAAAGCAAGGCAGAATTGCAGGAAACAGGTTTCAGGAGGTAGATTCGAATCGCCTTTAAAGCACATGAAAAGTGGCAAAACGTCGACAGTGATACCCTTGGCCAAAAAGGGCGTATGCGTTTTTTCCTGAATATATTCAGGAAAAAACGGATACGCCCTTTGTGGCCAACCAAGCAACCTGGAAAGGCAAATCAGCGCTACAAAGAAGTCTCGCTTCCCATCGGTCAAAAGGGCCATGCTGCAAAAAGTGTCAAAACCAGAAATGCAGGACAGGCCATGGAGAAATGGCAGCCTTGCTACGCTGATGGGCGGGATGTAAATTGCCAACAGCCACTCTGGAGAAGTGTACGGTGTGTCCTGAAACATCGAAAAAACAGCTTAGGGAGCATAGGGCACGTGCACTCATGGGCGTATAAATTGGGAAAACTAAAAATCAGCAAGACACAGGCACCCCAATGTTTAGGGCTGCTATGTTGACAAGAACCTCCACTTCATGACACCTTAAATATCCCAGGAAAGAGAAAAATGGATAAAGAAGTTGTGGTCCTTATGTACAAAGGAATATCACTCAGACATGAAATCAATGTCATAAGGCTAGTAGAAGCAAGATGAGTGGATTTAGTTATGACGATTCTAAGTGAACTAAGTCACACAGAAAAAGACACTTATCATAAGCTATCACTTATAGAGGGAATGTAAAAACCGCTACACTTGAACTGAATTACAAAGGGAACAGAGTCACACGTTTAGAAAACACACTATGGCTGCTTAACGGGAAAGGTGAGGTGGGGTGATGCATAAAACAAGGGTTTCAAATTCACTCAGATACCGTTCCATACACCGAATATGTAATAGACAAGGCCTACTCCTTGCTCAGTGAACTGGAATCAACACCCCCTATTCACCGCACAAGAATATATCTGACTAGTAATAATCGTAAAACCTATGTATTGATATCTCTCTGGAAGTGAGCCAAGTGGGTGTAAAGCCGCATAAACACAGCCGTGAAAAGCAGCTAAACCCCATTATAAAAATAAATTACTATTAAAAAACCGTAAAACAAAGACAGTGAAAGAGAGAGAAATTCTTACAAAATTCGTTCAGGGGCTGTGATGCAACCTGGATTGACCATATCTAGATCCACACCTGGATGAGACATAAGGGTGGACACTCTTGGGGCTGAGAGGTTGGGTGAGTTTGGGTGAGGAAACACAGACCGTTTAAATTAATACTGCGTGGTACCCATCCCATGGTTCCCAAATCTCCAGGTTTAAGGGCATCTTCATGCATCGAAAACATGCATGAGAATCCCAGAAGATGGTACACCGTGTGATCGGGAAAGGTTTCTAAAACGAACTTCATTTCTCATCTCCTTGTGCTCGGGTTCGCCTTTCCAGCTACTTTACTAGCAATCTCCCTTCTTGGAGAATCAGCACCTTTAACCTCCTGTTCTGTACAGGTTGCAATTTGTCCTGAGGATGAACGGGAAGAGGGGCAACCAATGAGAGACTAGATGTAGGTGTTGGGACAGGCACAGGTCACTCTATTTTCCCATCAGGAAGAAGAATTAACCACAGGCTCAGCCTGCCGCCAGGAACCAGAATAGTGCCTGAGGCAATCCCGCGCTTCTGCGGCCACCTCCCAAAAAAGCCATTTGAAAAATGGAGCACATGAGCACTGAAATTCACAAACCTGCAGAGTTATAAATGATAACTCTCGTCCACAAATATATTGAGGGAAGGCAACGAAGAGTATTTGAAAGCAAGGCAGAATTGCAGGAAACAGGTTTCAGGAGGTAGATTCGAATCGGCTTTAAAGCACATGAAAAGCGGCAAAACGTCGACAATGATGCCCTTGGCCAAAAAGGGCGTATGCGTTTTTTCCTGAATATATTCAGGAAAAAACGCATACGCCCTTTTTGCCCAACCAAGCAACCTGGAAAGGCAAATCAGCGCTACAAAGAAGTTTCGCTTCCCATCGGTCAAAAGGGTCATGCTGCAAAAAGTGTCAAAACCAGAAATGCAGGACAGGCCATGGAGAAATGGCAGCCTTGCTACGCTGATGGGCGGGATGTAAATTGCCAACAGCCACACTGGAGAAGTGTACGGTGTGTCCTGAAACATCGAAAAAACACAGCTTAGGGAGCATAGGGCACGTCCACTCATGGGCGTATAAATTGGGAAAACTAAAAATCAGCAAGACACAGGCACCCCAAAGTTTAGGGCTGCTCTGTTGACAAGAACCTCCACTTCATGACACCTTAAATATCCCAGGAAAGAGAAAAATGGATAAAGAAGTTGTGGTCCTTATGTACAAAGGAATATCACTCAGACATGAAATCAATGTCATAAGGCTAGTAGAAGCAAGATGAGTGGATTTAGGTATGACGATTCTAAGTGAAATAAGTCACACAGAAAAAGACACTTATCATAAGCTATCACTTATAGAGGGAATGTAAAAACCGCTACACTTGAACTGAATTACAAAACAGAACAGAGTCACACGTTTAGAAAACACACTATGGCTGCTTAACGGGAAAGGTGAGGTGGGGTGATGCATAAAACAAGGGTTTCAAATTCGCTCAGATACCGTTCCATACACCCAATATGTAATAGAAAAGACCTACTCCTTGCTCAGTGAACTGGACACAACACCCCCTATTCACCGCACAAGAATATACGTGACTAGTAAGAATCTTAAAACCTATGTATTGATACGTGTCTGGAAGTGAGTCAAGTGGGTGTAAAGCCGCTTAAAAACAGCCGTGAAAAGCAGCTAAACCCCATTATAAAAATAAATTACTTTTAAAAACCCGTAAAACAAAGACAGTGAAAGAGAGAGAAATTCTTACAAAATTCGTTCAGGGGCTGTGATGCAACCTGGATTGACCATATCTAGACCCACAGCTGGATGAGACATAACGGTGGACACTCTTGGGGCTGAGAGGTTTGGTGAGGTTGGGTGAGCAAACGCAGACCCTTTAAAGTAATACTGCGTGGTACCCATCCCATGGGTCCCAAATCTCCAGGTTCAAGGGCATCTTCCTACATCGAAAACATGCATGAGAAACCCAGAAGATGGTACACCGTGTGATTTTGAAAGGTTTCCAAAATGAACCACATTTCTCATCTCCTTGTGCTGGGGTTCGCCTTTCCAGCTACTTTACTAGCAATCTCCCTACTTGGAGAATCAGCACCTTTAAGCTCCTGTTCCGTACAGGTTGCAATTTGTCCTGAGGATGTACGGGAAGACGGGCAACCAATGAGAGACTAGATCTAGGTGTTGGGACAGGCACAGGTCACTCTATTTTCCCATCAGGAAGAAGAATTAACCACAGGCTCAGCCTGACGCCGGGAACCAGAATAGGGCCTGAGGCAATCCCGTGCTTTTGCGGCCAGCTCCCAAAAAAGACAGTTGAAAAATGGAGCTCAGGGGCACTGCAATTCACAAACCTGCTGAGATATAAATGATAACTCTCGTCCACAAATATATTGAGGGAAGGCAACGAAGAGGATTTGAAAGCAAGGCAGAATTGCAGGAAACAGGTTTCAGGAGGTAGATTCGAATCGCCTTTAAAGCACATGAAAGGTGGCAAAACGTCGACAATGATGACCTTGGCCAAAAAGGGCGTATGCGTTGTTTCCTGAATATATTCAGGAAACAACGCATACGCCCTTTTTGGCCAACCAAGCAACATGGAAAGGCAAATCAGCGCTACCAAGAATTCTCGCTTCCCATCGGTCAAAAGGGCCATGCTGCAAAAATTTTCAAAACCAGAAATGCAGGACAGGCCATGGAGAAATGGCCGCCTTGCTACGCTGATGGGAGGGATGTAAATTGCCAACAGCCACTCTGGAGAAGTGTACGGTGTGTCCTGAAACATCGAAAAAACACAGCTTAGGGAGCATAGGGCACGTCCACTCATGGGCGTATAAATTGGGAAAACTAAAAATCAGCAAGACACAGGCACCACAAAGTTTAGGGCAGCTCTGTTGACAAGAACCTCCACTTCATGACACCGTAAATATCCCAGGAAAGAGAAAAATGGATAAAGAAGTTGTGGTCCTTATGTAAAATGGAATATCACTCAGACATGAAATCAATGTCATAAGGCTAGTAGAAGCAAGATGAGTGGATTTAGGTATGACGATTCTAAGTGAAATAAGTCACACAGAAAAAGACACTTATCATAAGCTATCACTTAGAGAGGGAATGTAAAAACCGCTACACTTGAACTGAATTACAAAACAGAACAGAGTCACACGTTTAGAAAACACACTATGGCTGCTTAACGGGAAAGGTGAGTTGGGGTGATGCATAAAACAAGGGTTTCAAATTCACTCAGATACCGTTCCATACACCCAATATGTAATAGACAAGACCAACTCCTTGCTCAGTGAACTGGACTCAACACCCCCTATTCACCGCACAATAATATGTCTGACTAGTAAGAATCGTAAAACCTATGTATTGATATCTCTCTGGAAGTGAGTCAAGTGGGTGTAAAGCCGCATAAACACAGCCGTGAAAGGCAGCTAAACCCCATTATAAAAATAAATTACTTTTAAAAACCCGTAAAAGAAAGACAGTGAAAGAGAGAGAAATTCTTACATAATTCGTTCAGGGGCTTTGATGCAACCTGGATTGACCATATCTAGACCCACAGCTGGATGAGACATAAGGGTGGACACTCTTGGGGCTGAGAGGTTGGGTGAGGTTGGGTGAGCAAACGCAGAACCTTTAAAGTAATACTGCGTGGTACCCATCCCATGGGTCCCAAATCTCCAGGTTCAAGGGCATCTTCCTACATCGAAAACATGCATGAGAAACCCAGAATAAGGTACACCGTGTGATTTTGAAAGGTTTCTAAAACGCACCTCATTTCTCATCTCCTTGTGCTCAGGTTCGCCATTCCAGGTACTTTACTAGCAATCTCCCTACTTGGAGAATCAGCACCTTTAACCTCCTGTTCTGTACAGGTTGCAATTTGTCCTGAGGATGAACGGGAAGAGGGGCAACCAATGAGAGACTAGATCTAGGTGTTGGGACAGGCACAGGTCACTCTATTTTCCCATCAGGAAGAAGAATTAACCACAGGCTCAGCCTCCCCCCCGGAACCTGAATAGGGCCTGAGGCAATCCCGTGCATTTGCGGCCAGCTCCCAAAAAAGCGAGTTGAAAAATGGAGCTCAGGGACACTGCAATTCACAAACCCGCAGAGTTATAAATGATAACTCTCATCCACAGTTATATTGAGGGAATGGAACGAAGAGGATTTGAAAGCAAGGCAGAATTGCAGGAAACAGATTTCAGGAGGTAGATTCGAATTGCCTTTAAAGCACATGAAAAGCGGCAAAAGGTCGACAATGATGCCCTTGGCCAAAAAGGGCGTACGCATTTTTTCCTGAATATATTCAGGAAAAAACGCGTACGCCCTTTTTGGCCAACCAAGCACCCTGGAAATGCAAATCAGCGCTACAAAGAAGTCTCGCTTCCCATCAGTCAAAAGGGCCATGTTAAAAAAGTGTCAAAACCAGAAATGCAGGACAGGCCATGGAGAAATGGCAGCCTTGCTACGCTGATAGGCGGGATGTTAATTGCCAACAGCCACTCTGGAGAAGTGTACGGTGTGTCCTGAAACATCGAAAAAACACAGCTTAGGGAGCATAGGGCACGTCCACTCATGGGCGTATAAATTGGGAAAAATAAAAATCAGCAAGACACAGGCACCCCAAAGTTTAGGGCTGCTCTGTTGACAAGAACCTCCAGTTCATGACACCTTAAATATCCCAGGAAAGAGAAAAATGGATAAAGAAGTTGTGGTCCTTATGTACAATGGAATATCACTCAGACATGAAATCAATGTCATAAGGCTAGGAGAAGCAAGATGAGTGGATTTAGGTACGACGATTCCAAGTGAAATAAGTCACACAGAAAAAGACACTTATCATAAGGTATCACTTATAGAGGGAATGTAAAAACCGCTACACTTGAACTGAATTACAAAACAGAACAGAGTCACACGTTTAGAAAACACACTATGGCTGCTTAACGGGAAAGGTGAGGTGGGGTGATGCATAAAACAAGGGTTTCAAATTCGCTCAGATACCGTTCCATACACCCAATATGTAATAGAAAAGACCTACTCCTTGCTCAGTGAACTGGACACAACACACCCTATTCACCGCACAAGAATATACGTGACTAGTAAGAATCTTAAAACCTATGTATTGATACGTGTCTGGAAGTGAGTCAAGTGGGTGTAAAGCCGCTTAAACACAGCCGTGAAAAGCAGCTAAACCCCATTATAAAAATAAATTACTTTTAAAAACCCGTAAAACAAAGACAGTGAAAGAGAGAGAAATTCTTACAAAATTCGTTCAGGGGCTGTGATGCAACCTGGATTGACCATATCTAGACCCACACCTGGATGAGACATAAGGGTGGACACTCTTGGGGCTGAGAGGTTGGGTGAGGTTGGGTGAGCAAACGCAGACCCTTTAAAGTAATACTGTGTGGTACCCATCCCATGGGTCCCAAATCTCCAGTTTCAAGGGCGTCTTCCTGCATCGAAAACATGCATGAGAAACCCAGAAGATGGTACACCATGTGATTTTGAAAGGTTTCCGAAACGCACCCCATTTCTCATCTCCTTGTGCTAGGGTTCGCCTTTCCAGCTACTTTACTAGCAATCTCCCTACTTGGAGAATCAGCACATTTAAGCTCCTGTTCCCTACAGGTTGCAATTTGTCCTGAGGATGAACGGGAAGAGGGGCAACCAATGAGAGACTAGATCTAGGTGTTGGGACAGGCACAGGTCACTCTATTTTCCCATCAGGAAGAAGAATTAACCACAGGCTCAGTCTGCCGTCAGGAACCAGAATAGGGCCTGAGGCAATCCCGCGCTTTTGCGGCCAGCTCCCAAAAAAGCGAGTTGAAAAATGGAGCTCAGGGACACTGCAATTCACAAACCCGCAGAGTTATAAAAGATAACTGTCATCGACAGATATATTGAGGGAAGGCTACGAAGAGGATTTGAAAGCAAGGCAGAATTGCAGGAAACAGATTTCAGGAGGTAGATTCGAATCGCCTTTAAAGCACATGAAAAGCGGAAAAACGTCGACACTGATGCCCTTGGCCAAAAAGTGCCTATGCGTTTTTTCCTGAATATATTCAGGAAAAAACGCATACGCCCTTTTTGCCCAACCAAGCAACCTGGAAAGGCAAATCAGCGCTACAAAGAAGTTTCGCTTCCCATCGGTCAAAAGGGTCATGCTGCAAAAAGTGTCAAAACCAGAAATGCAGGACAGGCCATGGAGAAATGGCAGCCTTGCTACGCTGATGGGCGGGATGTAAATTGCCAACAGCCACACTGGAGAAGTGTACGGTGTGTCCTGAAACATCGAAAAAACACAGCTTAGGGAGCATAGGGCACGTCCACTCATGGGCGTATAAATTGGGAAAACTAAAAATCAGCAAGACACAGGCACCCCAAAGTTTAGGGCTGCTCTGTTGACAAGAACCTCCACTTCATGACACCTTAAATATCCCAGGAAAGAGAAAAATGGATAAAGAAGTTGTGGTCCTTATGTACAAAGGAATATCACTCAGACATGAAATCAATGTCATAAGGCTAGTAGAAGCAAGATGAGTGGATTTAGGTATGACGATTTTAAGTGAAATAAGTCACACAGAAAAAGACACTTATCATAAGCTATCACTTATAGAGGGAATGTAAAAACCGCTACACTTGAACTGAATTACAAAACAGAACAGAGTCACACGTTTAGAAAACACACTATGGCTGCTTAACGGGAAAGGTGAGGTGGGGTGATGCATAAAACAAGGGTTTCAAATTCGCTCAGATACCGTTCCATACACCCAATATGTAAGAGAAAAGACCTACTCCTTGCTCAGTGAACTGGACACAACACCCCCTATTCACCGCACAAAAATATACGTGACTAGTAAGAATCTTAAAACCTATGTATTGATACGTGTCTGGAAGTGAGTCAAGTGGGTGTAAAGCCGCTTAAACACAGCCGTGAAAAGCAGCTAAACCCCATTATAAAAATAAATTACTTTTAAAAACCCGTAAAACAAAGACAGTGAAAGAGAGAGAAATTCTTACAAAATTCGTTCAGGGGCTGTGATGCAACCTGGATTGACCATATCTAGACCCACAGCTGGATGAGACATAAGGGTGGACACTCTTGGGGCTGAGAGGTTTGGTGAGGTTGGGTGAGCAAACGCAGACCCTTTAAACTAATACTGCGTGGTACCCATCCCATGGGTCCCAAATCTCCAGGTTCAAGGGCATCTTCCTACATCGAAAACATGCATGAGAAACCCAGAAGATGGTACACCGTGTGATTTTGAAAGGTTTCCAAAATGAACCACATTTCTCATCTCCTTGTGCTGGGGTTCGCCTTTCCAGCTACTTTACTAGCAATCTCCCTACTTGGAGAATCAGCACCTTTAAGCTCCTGTTCCGTACAGGTTGCAAATTGTCCTGAGGATGTACGGGAAGACGGGCAACCAATGAGAGACTAGATCTAGGTGTTGGGACAGGCACAGGTCACTCTATTTTCCCATCAGGAAGAAGAATTAAACACAGGTTCAGCCTGCCGCCGGGAACCAGAATAGGGCCTGAGGCAATCCCGTGCTTTAGCGGCCAGCTCCCAAAAAAGACAGTTGAAAAATGGAGCTCAGGGGCACTGCCATTGACAAACCCGCAGAGTTATAAATGGTAACTCTCGTCCACAAATATATTGAGGGAAGGCAACGAAGAGGATTTGAAAGCAAGGCAGAATTGCAGGAAACATGTTTCAGGAGGTAGATTCGAATCGCCTTTAAAGCACATGAAAAGTGGCAAAACGTCGACAGTGATGCCCTTGGCCAAAAAGGGCGTATGCGTTTTTTCCTGAATATATTCAGGAAAAAACGGATACGCCCTTTTTGGCCAACCAAGCAACCTGGAAAGGCAAATCAGCGCTACAAAGAAGTCTCGCTTCCCATCGGTCAAAAGGGCCATGCTGCAAAAAGTGTCAAAACCAGAAATGCAGGACAGGCCATGGAGAAATGGCATCCTTGCTACGCTGATGGGCGGGATGTAAATTGCCAACAGCCACTCTGGAGAAGTGTACGGTGTGTCCTGAAACATCGAAAAAACAGCTTAGGGAGCATAGGGAACGTGCACTCATGGGCGTATAAATTGAGAAAACTAAAAATCAGCAAGACACAGGCACCCCAATGTTTAGGGCTGCTATGTTGACAAGAACCTCCACTTCATGACACCTTAAATATCCCAGGAAAGAGAAAAATGGATAAAGAAGTTGTGGTCCTTATGTACAAAGGAATATCACTCAGACATGAAATCAATGTCATAAGGCTAGTAGAAGCAAGATGAGTGGATTTAGTTATGACGATTCTAAGTGAACTAAGTCACACAGAAAAAGACACTTATCATAAGCTATCACTCATAGAGGGAATGTAAAAACCGCTACACTTGAACTGAATTACAAAGGGAACAGATTCACACGTTTAGAAAACACACTATGGCTGCTTAACGGGAAAGGTGAGGTGGGGTGATGCATAAAACAAGGGTTTTAAATTAGCTCAGATACCATTCCATACACCCAATATGTAATAGACAAGACCTACTCCTTGCTCAGTGAACTGGACTCAACACCCCCTATTCACCGCACAAGAATATATCTGACTAGTGAGAATCTTATAACCTATGTATTGATATCTCTCTGGAAGTGAGTCAAGTGGGTGTAAGCCGCATAAACACAGCCGTGAAAAGCAGCTAAACCCCATTATAAAAATAAATTACTTGTAACAACCCGTAAAACAAAGACAGTGAAAGAGAGAGAAATTCTTCCACAATTCGTTCAGGGGCTGTGATGCAACCTGGATTGAACATATCAAGACCCACAGTTGGATGAGATCTAAGGGTGGACACTCTTGGGGCTGAAAGGTTTGGTGAGTTTGGGTGAGGAAACACAGACCGTTTAAATTAATACTGCGTGGTACCCATCCCATGGTTCCCAAATCTCCAGTTTTAAGGGCATCTTCATGCATCGAAAACATGCATGAGAATCCCAGAAGATGGTACACCGTGTGATCGGGAAAGGTTTCTAAAACGCACTTCATTTCTCATCTCCTTGTGCTCGGGTTCGCCTTTCCAGCTACTTTACTAGCAATCTCCCTTCTTGGAGAATCAGCACCTTTAACCTCCTGTTCTGTACAGGTTGCAATTTGTCCTGAGGATGAACGGGAAGAGGGGCAACCAATGAGAGACTAGATGTAGGTGTTGGGACAGGCACAGGTCACTCTATTTTCCCATCAGGAAGAAGAATTAACCACAGGCTCAGCCTGCCGCCAGGAACCAGAATAGTGCCTGAGGCAATCCCGCGCTTCTGTGGCCACCTCCCAAAAAAGCCAGTTGAAAAATGGAGCTCATGAGCACTGAAATTCACAAACCTGCAGAGTTATAAATGATAACTCTCGTCCACAAATATATTGAGGGAAGGCAACGAAGAGTATTTGAAAGCAAGGCAGAATTGCAGGAAACAGGTTTCAGGAGGTAGATTCGAATCGGCTTTAAAGCACATGAAAAGCGGCAAAACGTCGACAATGATGCCCTTGGCCAAAAAGGGCGTATGCGTTTTTTCCTGAATATATTCAGGAAAAAACGCATACGCCCTTTTTGGCCAACCATGCAACCTGGAAAGGCAAATCAGCACTACAATGAAGTCTCGCTTCCCATCGGTCAAAAGGGACATGCTGCAAAAAGTGTAAAAACCAGAAATGCAGGACAGGCCATGGAGAAATGGCAGCCTTGCTACGCTGATGGGCGGGATGTAAATTGCCAACAGCCACACTGGAGAAGTGTACGGTGTGTCCTGAAACATCGAAAAAAAACAGCTTAGGGAGCATAGGGCACGTCCACTCATGGGCGTATAAATTGGGAAAACTAAAAATCAGCAAGACACAGGCACCCCAAAGTTTAGGGCTGCTCTGTTGACAAGAACCTCCACTTCATGACACCTTAAATATCCCAGGAAAGAGAAAAATGGATAAAGAAGTTGTGGTCCTTATGTACAATGGAATATCACTCAGACATGAAATCAATGTCATAAGGCAAGTAGAAGCAAGATGAGTGGATTTAGGAACGACGATTCTAAGTGAAATAAGTCACACAGAAAAAGACACTTATCATAAGCTATCACTTATAGAGGGAATGTAAAAACCGCTACACTTGAACTGAATTACAAAACAGAACATAGTCACACGTTTAGAAAACACACTATGGCTGCTTAACGGGAAAGGTGAGGTGGGGTGATGCATAACACAAGGGTTTCAAATTCGCTCAGATACCGTTCCATACACCCAATATGTAATAGACAAGACCTACTCCTTGCTCAGTGAACTGGACTCAACACCCCCTATTCACCGCACAAGAATATATGTGACTAGTAAGAATTGTAAAACCTATGTATTGATATCTCTCTGGAAGTGAGTCAAGTGGGTGTAAAGCCGCATAAACACAACCGTGAAAAGCAGCTAAACCCCATTAAAAAAATAAATTACTTTTAAAAACCCGTAAAACAAAGACAGTGAAAGAGAGAGAAATTCTTACAAAATTCGTTCAGAGGCTGTGATGCAACCTGGATTGACCATATCTAGACCCACAGCTGGATGAGACATAAGGGTGGACACTCTTGGGGCTGAGAGGTTTGGTGAGGTTGGGTGAGCAAACGCAGAACCTTTAAAGTAATACTGCGTGGTACCCATTCCATGGGTCCCAAATCTCCAGGTTCAAGGGCATCTTCCTACATCGAAAACATGCATGAGAAACCCAGAAGATGGTATACCGTGTGATTTTGAAAGGTTTCTAAAACGCAGCTCATTTCTCATCTCCTTGTGCTCGGGTTCGCCTTTCCAGCTAATTTACTAGCAATCTCCCTACTTGGAGAATCAGCACCTTTAAGCTCCTGTTCCCTACAGGTTGCAATTTGTCCTGAGGATGAACGGGAAGAGGGGCAACCAATGAGAGACTAGATCTAGGTGTTGGGACAGGCACAGCTCACTCTATTTTCCCATCAGGAAGAAGAATTAAACACAGGCTCAGCCTGCCGCAGGGAACCAGAATAGGGCCTGAGGCAATCCCGTGCTTTTGCGGCCAGCTCCCAAAAAAGACAGTTGAAAAATGGAGCTCAGGGGCACTGCAATTTACAAACCTGCTGAGTTGTAAATGATAACTCTCGTCCACAAATATATTGAGGGAAGGCAACGAAGAGGATTTGAAAGCAAGGCAGAATTGCAGGAAACAGGTTTCAGGAGGTAGATTCGAATCGCCTTTAAAGCACATGAAAAGTGGAAAAACGTCGACAGTGATGCCCTTGGCCAAAAAGGGCGTATGCGTTTTTTCCTGAATATATTCAGGAAAAAACGCATACGCCCTTCTTGGCCAACCAAGCAACCTGGAAAGGCAAATCAGCGCTACAAAGAAGTCTCGCTTCCCATCGGTCAAAAGGGCCATGCTGCAAAAAGTGTCAAAACCAGAAATGCAGGACAGGCCATGGAGAAATGGCAGCCTTGCTACGCTGATGGGCGGGATGTAAATTGCCAACAGCCACTCTGGAGAAGTGTACGGTGTGTCCTGAAACATCGAAAAAACACAGCTTAGGGAGCATAGGGCACGTCCACTCATGGGCGTATAAATTGGGACAACTAAAAATCAGCAAGACACAGGCACCCCAATGTTTAGGGCTGCTTTGTTGACAAGAACCTCCACTTCATGACACCTTAAATATCCCAGGAAAGAGAAAAATGGATAAAGAAGTTGTGGTCCTTATGTACAAAGGAATATCACTCAGACATGAAATCAATGTCATAAGGCTAGTAGAAGCAAGATGAGTGGATTTAGGTATGACGATTTTAAGTGAAATAAGTCACACAGAAAAAGACACTTATCATAAGCTATCACTTATAGAGGGAATGTAAAAACCGCTACACTTGAACTGAATTACAAAACAGAACAGAGTCACACGTTTAGAAAACACACTATGGCTGCTTAACGGGAAAGGTGAGGTGGGGTGATGCATAAAACAAGGGTTTCAAATTCGCTCAGATACCGTTCCATACACCCAATATGTAAGAGAAAAGACCTACTCCTTGCTCAGTGAACTGGACACAACACCCCCTATTCACCGCACAAGAATATACGTGACTAGTAAGAATCTTAAAACCTATGTATTGATACGTGTCTGGAAGTGAGTCAAGTGGGTGTAAAGCCGCTTAAACACAGCCGTGAAAAGCAGCTAAACCCCATTATAAAAATAAATTACTTTTAAAAACCCGTAAAACAAAGACAGTGAAAGAGAGAGAAATTCTTACAAAATTCGTTCAGGGGCTGTGATGCAACCTGGATTGACCATATCTAGACCCACAGCTGGATGAGACATAAGGGTGGACACTCTTGGGGCTGAGAGGTTTGGTGAGGTTGGGTGAGCAAACGCAGACCCTTTAAAGTAATACTGCGTGGTACCCATCCCATGGGTCCCAAATCTCCAGGTTCAAGGGCATCTTCCTACATCGAAAACATGCATGAGAAACCCAGAAGATGGTACACCGTGTGATTTTGAAAGGTTTCCAAAATGAACCACATTTCTCATCTCCTTGTGCTGGGGTTCGCCTTTCCAGCTACTTTACTAGCAATCTCCCTACTTGGAGAATCAGCACCTTTAAGCTCCTGTTCCGTACAGGTTGCAAATTGTCCTGAGGATGTACGGGAAGACGGGCAACCAATGAGAGACTAGATCTAGGTGTTGGGACAGGCACAGGTCACTCTATTTTCCCATCAGGAAGAAGAATTAAACACAGGTTCAGCCTGCCGCCGGGAACCAGAATAGGGCCTGAGGCAATCCCGTGCTTTAGCGGCCAGCTCCCAAAAAAGACAGTTGAAAAATGGAGCTCAGGGGCACTGCCATTGACAAACCCGCAGAGTTATAAATGGTAACTCTCGTCCACAAATATATTGAGGGAAGGCAACGAAGAGGATTTGAAAGCAAGGCAGAATTGCAGGAAACATGTTTCAGGAGGTAGATTCGAATCGCCTTTAAAGCACATGAAAAGTGGCAAAACGTCGACAGTGATGCCCTTGGCCAAAAAGGGCGTATGCGTTTTTTCCTGAATATATTCAGGAAAAAACGGATACGCCCTTTTTGGCCAACCAAGCAACCTGGAAAGGCAAATCAGCGCTACAAAGAAGTCTCGCTTCCCATCGGTCAAAAGGGCCATGCTGCAAAAAGTGTCAAAACCAGAAATGCAGGACAGGCCATGGAGAAATGGCATCCTTGCTACGCTGATGGGCGGGATGTAAATTGCCAACAGCCACTCTGGAGAAGTGTACGGTGTGTCCTGAAACATCGAAAAAACAGCTTAGGGAGCATAGGGAACGTGCACTCATGGGCGTATAAATTGAGAAAACTAAAAATCAGCAAGACACAGGCACCCCAATGTTTAGGGCTGCTATGTTGACAAGAACCTCCACTTCATGACACCTTAAATATCCCAGGAAAGAGAAAAATGGATAAAGAAGTTGTGGTCCTTATGTACAAAGGAATATCACTCAGACATGAAATCAATGTCATAAGGCTAGTAGAAGCAAGATGAGTGGATTTAGTTATGACGATTCTAAGTGAACTAAGTCACACAGAAAAAGACACTTATCATAAGCTATCACTCATAGAGGGAATGTAAAAACCGCTACACTTGAACTGAATTACAAAGGGAACAGATTCACACGTTTAGAAAACACACTATGGCTGCTTAACGGGAAAGGTGAGGTGGGGTGATGCATAAAACAAGGGTTTTAAATTAGCTCAGATACCATTCCATACACCCAATATGTAATAGACAAGACCTACTCCTTGCTCAGTGAACTGGACTCAACACCCCCTATTCACCGCACAAGAATATATCTGACTAGTGAGAATCTTATAACCTATGTATTGATATCTCTCTGGAAGTGAGTCAAGTGGGTGTAAGCCGCATAAACACAGCCGTGAAAAGCAGCTAAACCCCATTATAAAAATAAATTACTTGTAACAACCCGTAAAACAAAGACAGTGAAAGAGAGAGAAATTCTTCCACAATTCGTTCAGGGGCTGTGATGCAACCTGGATTGAACATATCAAGACCCACAGTTGGATGAGATCTAAGGGTGGACACTCTTGGGGCTGAAAGGTTTGGTGAGTTTGGGTGAGGAAACACAGACCGTTTAAATTAATACTGCGTGGTACCCATCCCATGGTTCCCAAATCTCCAGTTTTAAGGGCATCTTCATGCATCGAAAACATGCATGAGAATCCCAGAAGATGGTACACCGTGTGATCGGGAAAGGTTTCTAAAACGCACTTCATTTCTCATCTCCTTGTGCTCGGGTTCGCCTTTCCAGCTACTTTACTAGCAATCTCCCTTCTTGGAGAATCAGCACCTTTAACCTCCTGTTCTGTACAGGTTGCAATTTGTCCTGAGGATGAACGGGAAGAGGGGCAACCAATGAGAGACTAGATGTAGGTGTTGGGACAGGCACAGGTCACTCTATTTTCCCATCAGGAAGAAGAATTAACCACAGGCTCAGCCTGCCGCCAGGAACCAGAATAGTGCCTGAGGCAATCCCGCGCTTCTGTGGCCACCTCCCAAAAAAGCCAGTTGAAAAATGGAGCTCATGAGCACTGAAATTCACAAACCTGCAGAGTTATAAATGATAACTCTCGTCCACAAATATATTGAGGGAAGGCAACGAAGAGTATTTGAAAGCAAGGCAGAATTGCAGGAAACAGGTTTCAGGAGGTAGATTCGAATCGGCTTTAAAGCACATGAAAAGCGGCAAAACGTCGACAATGATGCCCTTGGCCAAAAAGGGCGTATGCGTTTTTTCCTGAATATATTCAGGAAAAAACGCATACGCCCTTTTTGGCCAACCATGCAACCTGGAAAGGCAAATCAGCACTACAATGAAGTCTCGCTTCCCATCGGTCAAAAGGGACATGCTGCAAAAAGTGTAAAAACCAGAAATGCAGGACAGGCCATGGAGAAATGGCAGCCTTGCTACGCTGATGGGCGGGATGTAAATTGCCAACAGCCACACTGGAGAAGTGTACGGTGTGTCCTGAAACATCGAAAAAAAACAGCTTAGGGAGCATAGGGCACGTCCACTCATGGGCGTATAAATTGGGAAAACTAAAAATCAGCAAGACACAGGCACCCCAAAGTTTAGGGCTGCTCTGTTGACAAGAACCTCCACTTCATGACACCTTAAATATCCCAGGAAAGAGAAAAATGGATAAAGAAGTTGTGGTCCTTATGTACAATGGAATATCACTCAGACATGAAATCAATGTCATAAGGCAAGTAGAAGCAAGATGAGTGGATTTAGGAACGACGATTCTAAGTGAAATAAGTCACACAGAAAAAGACACTTATCATAAGCTATCACTTATAGAGGGAATGTAAAAACCGCTACACTTGAACTGAATTACAAAACAGAACATAGTCACACGTTTAGAAAACACACTATGGCTGCTTAACGGGAAAGGTGAGGTGGGGTGATGCATAACACAAGGGTTTCAAATTCGCTCAGATACCGTTCCATACACCCAATATGTAATAGACAAGACCTACTCCTTGCTCAGTGAACTGGACTCAACACCCCCTATTCACCGCACAAGAATATATGTGACTAGTAAGAATTGTAAAACCTATGTATTGATATCTCTCTGGAAGTGAGTCAAGTGGGTGTAAAGCCGCATAAACACAACCGTGAAAAGCAGCTAAACCCCATTAAAAAAATAAATTACTTTTAAAAACCCGTAAAACAAAGACAGTGAAAGAGAGAGAAATTCTTACAAAATTCGTTCAGAGGCTGTGATGCAACCTGGATTGACCATATCTAGACCCACAGCTGGATGAGACATAAGGGTGGACACTCTTGGGGCTGAGAGGTTTGGTGAGGTTGGGTGAGCAAACGCAGAACCTTTAAAGTAATACTGCGTGGTACCCATTCCATGGGTCCCAAATCTCCAGGTTCAAGGGCATCTTCCTACATCGAAAACATGCATGAGAAACCCAGAAGATGGTATACCGTGTGATTTTGAAAGGTTTCTAAAACGCAGCTCATTTCTCATCTCCTTGTGCTCGGGTTCGCCTTTCCAGCTAATTTACTAGCAATCTCCCTACTTGGAGAATCAGCACCTTTAAGCTCCTGTTCCCTACAGGTTGCAATTTGTCCTGAGGATGAACGGGAAGAGGGGCAACCAATGAGAGACTAGATCTAGGTGTTGGGACAGGCACAGCTCACTCTATTTTCCCATCAGGAAGAAGAATTAAACACAGGCTCAGCCTGCCGCAGGGAACCAGAATAGGGCCTGAGGCAATCCCGTGCTTTTGCGGCCAGCTCCCAAAAAAGACAGTTGAAAAATGGAGCTCAGGGGCACTGCAATTTACAAACCTGCTGAGTTGTAAATGATAACTCTCGTCCACAAATATATTGAGGGAAGGCAACGAAGAGGATTTGAAAGCAAGGCAGAATTGCAGGAAACAGGTTTCAGGAGGTAGATTCGAATCGCCTTTAAAGCACATGAAAAGTGGCAAAACGTCGACAGTGATGCCCTTGGCCAAAAAGGGCGTATGCGTTTTTTCCTGAATATATTCAGGAAAAAACGCATACGCCCTTCTTGGCCAACCAAGCAACCTGGAAAGGCAAATCAGCGCTACAAAGAAGTCTCGCTTCCCATCGGTCAAAAGGGCCATGCTGCAAAAAGTGTCAAAACCAGAAATGCAGGACAGGCCATGGAGAAATGGCAGCCTTGCTACGCTGATGGGCGGGATGTAAATTGCCAACAGCCACTCTGGAGAAGTGTACGGTGTGTCCTGAAACATCGAAAAAACACAGCTTAGGGAGCATAGGGCACGTCCACTCATGGGCGTATAAATTGGGACAACTAAAAATCAGCAAGACACAGGCACCCCAATGTTTAGGGCTGCTTTGTTGACAAGAACCTCCACTTCATGACACCTTAAATATCCCAGGAAAGAGAAAAATGGATAAAGAAGTTGTGGTCCTTATGTACAAAGGAATATCACTCAGACATGATATCAATGTCATAAGGCTAGTAGAAGCAAGATGAGTGGATTTAGGTAAGACGATTCTAAGTGAAATAAGTCACACAGAAAAAGACACTTATCATAAGCTATCACTTATAGAGGGAATGTAAAAACCGCTACACTTGAACTGAATTACAAAACAGAACAGAGTCACACGTTTAGAAAACACACTATGGCTGCTTAACGGGAAAGGTGAGGTGGGGTGATGCATAAAACAAGGGTTTCAAATTCGCTCAGATACCGTTCCATACACCCAATATGTAATAGACAAGACCTACTCCTTGCTCAGTGAACTGGACTCAACACCCCCTCTTCACCGCACAAGAATATATCTGACTAGTAAGAATCGGAAAACCTATGTATTGATATCTGTCTGGAAGTGAGTCAAGTGGGTGTAAAGCCGCATAAACACAGCCGTGAAAGGCAGCTAAACCCCATTATAAAAATAAATTACTTTTAAAAAGCCATAAACAAAGACAGTGAAAGAAAGAGAAATTCTTACACATTTCGTTCAGGGGCTCTGATGCAACCTGGATTGACCATATCTAGACCCACAGCTGGATGAGACATAAGGCTGGACACTCTTGGTGCTTACAGGTTGGGTGAGGTTGGGTGAGCAAACGCAGACCCTTTAAAGTAATACTGTGTGGTACCCATCCCATGGGACCCAAATCTCCAGGTTCAAGGGCATCTTCCTACATCGAAAACATGCATGAGAAAACCAGAAGATGGTACACCGTGTGATTTTGAAAGGTTTCTAAAACGCACCCAATTTCTCATCTCCTTGTGCTCGGGTTCGCCTTTCCAGCTACTTTACTAGCAATCTCCCTACTTGGAGAATCAGCACCTTTAACCTCCTGTTCCCTACAGGTTGCAATTTGTCCTGAGGATGAACGGGAAGAGGGGCAACCAATGAGAGACTAGATCTAGGTGTTGGGACAGGCACAGGTCACTCTATTTTCCCATCAGGAAGAAGAATTAACCACAGGCTCAGCCTGACGCCGGGAACCAGAATAGGGCCTGAGGCAATCCCGTGCTTTTGCGGCCAGCTCCCAAAAAAGACAGTTGAAAAATGGAGCTCAGGGGCACTGCAATTCACAAACCTGCTGAGTTATAAATGATAACTCTCGTCCACAAATATATTGAGGGAAGGCAACGAAGAGGATTTGAAAGCAAGGCAGAATTGCAGGAAACAGGTTTCAGGAGGTAGATTCGAATCGCCTTTAAAGCACATGAAAAGTGGCAAAACGTCGATAGTGATGCCCTTGGCCAAAGAGGGCGTATGCGTTTTTTCCTGAATATATTCAGGAAAAAACGCATACGCCCTCTTTGGCCAACCAAGCAACCTGGAAAGGCAAATAAGCGCTACAAAGAAGTTTCGCTTCCCATCGGTCAAAAGGGTCATGCTGCAAAAAGTGTCAAAACCAGAAATGCAGGACAAGACATGGAGAAATGGCAGCCTTGCTACGCTGATGGGCGGGATGTAAATTGCCAACAGCCACTCTGGGAAGTGTAAGGTGTGTCCTGAAACATCGAAAAAACACAGCTTAGGGAGCATAGGGCACGTCCACTCTTGGGCGTATAAATTGGGAAAACTAAAAATCAGCAAGACACAGGCACCCCAAAGTTTAGGGCTGCTCTGTTGACAAGAACCTCCACTTCATGACACCTTAAATATCCTAGGAAAGAGAAAAATGGATAAAGAAGTTGTGGTCCTTATGTACAATGGAATATCACTCAGACATGGAATCAATGTCATAAGGCTAGTAGAAGCAAGATGAGTGGATTTAGGTATGACGATTCTAAGTGAAATAAGTCACACAGAAAAATACACTTATCATAAGCTATCACTTATAGGGGGAATGTAAAAACCGCTACACTTGGACTGAATTACAAAACAGAACAGAGTCACACGTTTAGAAAACAAACTATAGCTGCTTAACGGGAAAGGTGAGGTGGGGTGATGCATAAAACAAGGGTTTCAAATTCGCTCAGATACCGTTCCATACACCCAATATGTAATAGACAAGACCTACTCCTTGCTCAGTGAACTGGACTCAACACCCCCTATTCACCGCACAAGAATATATGTGACTAGTAAGAATCTTAAAACCTATGTATTGATATCTCTCTGGAAGTGAGTCAAGTGGGTGTAAAGCCGCATAAACACAGCCGTGAAAAGCAGCTAAACCCCATTATAAAAATAAATTACTTTTAAAAACCCGTAAAACAAAGACAGTGAAAGAGAGAGAAATTCTTACAAAATTCGTTCAGGGGCTGTGATGCAACCTGGATTGACCATATCTAGACCCACACCTGGATGAGACATAAGGGTGGACACTCTTGGGGCTTAGAGGTTGGGTGAGGTTGGGTGAGCAAACGCAGACCCTTTAAAGTAATACTGTGTGGTACCCATCCCATGGTTCCCAAATCTCCAGGTTCAAGGGCATCTTCCTACATCGAAAACATGCATGAGAAACCCAGAAGATGGTACACCGTGTGATTTTGAAAGGTTTCTAAAACGCACCCAATTTCTCATCTCCTTGTGCTCGGGTTCGCCTTTCCAGCTACTTTACTAGCAATCTCCCTACTTGGAGAATCAGCACCTTTAAGCTCCTGTTCCCTACAGGTTGCAATTTGTCCTGAGGATGAACGGGAAGAGGGGCAACCAATGAGAGACTAGATCTAGGTGTTGGGACAGGCACAGGTCACTCTATTTTCCCATCAGGAAGAAGAATTAAACACAGGTTCAGCCTGCCGCCGGGAACCAGAATAGGGCCTGAGGCAATCCCGTGCTTTTGCGGCCAGCTCCCAAAAAAGACAGTTGAAAAATGGAGCTCAGGGGCACTGCAATTCACAAACCTGCTGAGTTATAAATGATAACTCTCGTCCACAAATATATTGAGGGAAGGCAACGAAGAGGATTTGAAAGCAAGGCAGAATTGCAGGAAACAGGTTTCAGGAGGTAGATTCGAATCGCCTTTAAAGCACATGAAAAGTGGCAAAACGTCGACAGTGATGCCCTTGGCCAAAGAGGGCGTATGCGTTTTTTCCTGAATATATTCAGGAAAAAACGCATACGCCCTCTTTGGCCAACCAAGCAACCTGGAAAGGCAAATCAGCGCTACAAAGAAGTCTCGCTTCCTATCAGTGAAAAGGGCCATGCTGCAAAAAGTGTCAAAACCAGAAATGCAGGACAGGCCATGGAGAAATGGCAGCCTTGCTACGCTGATGGGCGGGATGTAAATTGCCAACAGCCACACTGGAGAAGTGTACGGTGTGTCCTGAAACATCGAAAAAACACAGCTTAGGGAGCATAGGGCACGTCCACTCATGGGCGTATAAATTGGGAAAACTAAAAATCAGCAAGACACAGGCACCCCAATGTTTAGGGCTGCTATGTTGACAAGAACCTCCACTTCATGACACCTTAAATATCCCAGGAAAGAGAAAAATGGATAAAGAAGTTGTGGCCCTTATGTACAATGGAATATCACTCAGACATGAAATCAATGTCATAAGGCTAGTAGAAGCAAGATGAGTGGAGTTAGGTACGACGATTCTAAGTGAAATAAGTCACACAGAAAAAGACACTTATCATAAGCTATCACTTATAGAGGGAATGTAAAAACCGCTACACTTGAACTGAATTACAAAACAGAACAGAGTCACACGTTTAGAAAACACACTATGGCTGCTTAACGGGAATGGTGAGTTGGGGTGATGCATAAAACACGGGTTTCAAATTCGCTCAGATACCGTTCCATACACCCAATATGTAATAGACAAGACCTACTCCTTGCTCAGTGAACTGGACTCAACAACCCCTATTCCGCGCACAAGAATATATGTGACTAGTAAGAATCTTAAAACCTATGTATTGATATCTGTCTGGAAGTGAGTCAAGTGGGTGTAAAGCCGCATAAACACAGCCGTGAAAAGCAGCTAAACCCCATTATAAAAATAAATTACATTTAGAAACCCATAAAACAAAGACAGTGAAAGAGAGAGAAATTCTTACAAAATTCGTTCAGAGGCTGTGATGCAACCTGGGTTGACCATATCTAGACCCACAGCTGGATGAGACATAAGGGTGGACACTCTTGGGGCTGAAAGGTTGGGTGAGGTTGGGTGAGCAAACGCAGAACCTTTAAAGTAATACTGCCTGGTACCCATCCCATGGGTCCCAAAACTACAGGTTCAAAGGCATCTTCCTACATCGAAAACATGCATGAGAAACCCAGAAGATGGTACACCGTGTGATTTTGAAAGGTTTCTAAAACGCACCTCATTTCTCATCTCCTTGTGCTCGGTTTCGCCATTCCAGCTACTTTACTAGCAATCTCCCTACTTGGAGAATCAGCACCTTTAACCTCCTGTTCCCTACAGGTTGCAATTTGTCCTGAGGACGAACGGGAAGAGGGGCAACCAATGAGAGACTAGATCTAGGTGTTGGGACAGGCACAGGTCACTCTATTTTCCCAACAGGAAGAAGAATTAACCACAGGCTCAGCCTGCCGCCCAGAAGCAGAATAGGGCCTGAGGCAATCCCGCGCTTTTGCGGCCAGCTCCCAAAAAAGACAGTTGAAAAATGGAGCTCAGGGACACTGCAATTCACAAACCAGCAGAGTTATAAATGATAACTGTCATCCACAGATATATTGAGGGAAGGCAACGAAGAGGATTTGAAAGCAAGGCAGAATTGCAGGAAACAGATTTCAGGAGGTAGATACGAATCGCCTTTAAAGCACAGGAAAAGCGGCAAAACGTCGACAATGATGCCCTTGGCCAAAAAGGGCGTATGCGTTTTTTCCTGAATATATTCAGGAAAAAACGCATACGCCCTTTTTGGCCAACCAAGCAACCTGGAAAGGCAAATCAGCGCTACAAAGAAGTCTCGCTTCCCTTCGGACAAAAGGGCCATGCTGCAAAAAGTGTCAAAACCAGAAATGCAGGACAGGCCATGGAGAAATGGCAGCCTTGCTACACTGATGGGCGGGATGTAAATTGCCAACAGCCACTCTGGAGAAGTATACGTTGTGTCCTGAAACATCGAAAAAAAACAGCTTAGGGAGCATAGGGCACGTCCACTCATGGGCGTATAAATTGGAAAAACTAAAAATCAGCAAGACACAGGCACCGGAAAGTTTAGGGCTGCTCTGTTGACAAGAACCTCCACTTCATGACACCTTAAATATCCCAGGAAAGAGAAAAATGGATAAAGAAGTTGTGGTCCTTATGTACAATGGAATATCACTCAGACATGAAATCAATGTCATAAGGCTAGTAGAAGCAAGATGAGTGCAGTTAGGTACGACGATTCTAAGTGAAATAAGTCACACAGAAAAAGACACTTATCATAAGCTATCACTTATAGAGGGAATGTAAAAACCGCTACACTTGAACTGAATTACAAAACAGAACAGAGTCACACGTTTAGAAAACACACTATGGCTGCTTAACGGGAATGGTGAGGTGGGGTGATGCATAAAACAAGGGTTTCAAATTCGCTCAGATACCGTTCCATACACCCAATATGTAATAGACAAGACCTACTCCTTGCTCAGTGAACTGGACTCAACACCCCCTATTCCGCGCACAAGAATATATGTGACTAGTAAGAATCTTAAAACCTATGTATTGATATCTGTCTGGAAGTGAGTCAAGTGGGTGTAAAGCCGCATAAACACAACGATGAAAAGCAGCTAAACCCCATTATAAAAATAAATTACTTTTAAAAACCCGTAAAACAAAGACAGTGAAAGAGAGAGAAATTCTTACAAAATTCGTTCAGAGGCTGTGATGCAACATGGATTGACCATATCTAGACCCACAGCTGGATGAGATATAAGGGTGGACACTCTTGGGTCTGAGAGGTTGGGTGAGGTTGGGTGAGCAAACGCAGACCCTTTAAAGTAATACTGCGTGGTACCCATCCCATGGGTCCCAAATCTCCAGTTCAAGGGCATCTTCCTACATCGAAAACATGCATGAGAAACCCAGAAGATGGTACACCGTGTGATTTTGAAAGGTTTCTAAAACGCACCTCATTTCTCATCTCCTTGTGCTCGGTTTCGCCATTCCAGCTACTTTACTAGCAATCTCCCTACTTGGAGAATCAGCACCTTTAACCTCCTGTTCCCTACAGGTTGCAATTTGTCCTGAGGATGAACGGGAAGAGGGGCAACCAATGAGAGACTAGATCTAGGTGTTGGGACAGGCACAGGTCACTCTATTTTCCCAACAGGAAGAAGAATTAACCACAGGCTCAGCCTGCCGCCCAGAAGCAGAATAGGACCTGAGGCAATCCCGCACTTTTGCGGCCAGCTCCCAAAAAAGACAGTTGAAAAATGGAGCTCAGGGAAACTGCAATTCACAAACCCGCAGAGTTATAAATGATAACTCTCATCCACAGATATATTGAGGGAAGGCAACGAAGAGGATTTGAAAGCAAGGCAGAATTGCAGGAAAGAGATTTCAGGAAGTAGATTCGAATCGCCTTTAAAGCACATGAAAAGCGGCAAAACGTCGACAATGATGCCCTTGGCCAAAAAGGGCGTATGCGTTTTTTCCTGAATATATTCAGGAAAAAACGCATACGCCCTTTTTGGCCAACCAAGCAACCTGGAAAGGCAAATCAGCGCTACCAAGAAGTCTCGCTTCCCATCGGTGAAAAGGGCCATGCTGCAAAAAGTGTCAAAACCGGAAATGCAGGACAGGCCATGGAGAAATGGCAGCCTTGCTACACTGATGGGCGGGATGTAAATTGCCAACAGCCACTCTGGAGAAGTGTACGTTGTGTCCTGAAACATCGAAAAAAAACAGCTTAGGGAGCATAGGGCACGTCCACTCATGGGCGTATAAATTGGAAAAAAGTAAAAATCAGCAAGACACAGGCACCCCAAAGTTTAGGGCTGCTCTGTTGACAAGAACCTCCACTTCATGACACGTTAAATATCCCAGGAAAGAGAAAAATGGATAAAGAAGTTGTGGTCCTTATGTACAATGGAATATCACTCAGACATGAAATCAATGTTATAAGGCTAGTAGAAGCAAGATGAGTGGAGTTAGGAACGACGATTCTAAGTGAAATAAGTCACACAGAAAAAGACACTTATCATAAGCTATCACTTATAGAGGGAATGTAAAAACCGCTACACTTGAAATGATTTACAAAAGAGAACAGAGTCACACGTTTAGAAAACACACTATGGCTGCTTAACGGGAAAGGTGACGTGGGGTGATGCATAAAACAAGGGTTTCAAATTAGCTCAGATACCGTTCCATACACCCAATATGTAATAGACAAGACCTACTCCTTGCTCAGTGAACTGAACTCAACACCCCCTATTCACTGCACAAGAATATATCTGACTAGTAAGAATCTTAAAACCTATGTAATGATATCTCTCTGGAAGTGAGTCAAGAAGGTGTAAACCGCATAAACACAGCCGTGAAAAGCAGCTAAACCCCATTATAAAAATAAATTACTTTTAAAAACCCGTAAAACAAAGACAGTGAAAGAGAGAGAAATTCTTAAAAAATTCGTTCAGAGGCTGTGATGCAACCTGGATTGACCATATCTAGACCCACAGCTGGATGAGACATAAGGGTGGACACTCTTGGGGCTGAGAGGTAGGGTGAGGTTGGGTGAGCAAACGCAGACCCTTTAAAGTAAAACTGCATGGTACCCATCCCATGTGTCCCAAATCTCCAGGTTGAAGGGCATCTTCCTACATCGAAAACATGCATGAGAAACCCAGAAGATGGTACACCGTGTGATTTTGAAAGGTTTCTAAAACGCACCCAATTTCTCATCTCCTTGTGCTCGGGTTCGCCTTTCCAGCTACTTTACTAGCAATCTCCCTACTTGGAGAATCAGCACCTTTAACCTCCTGTTCCCTACAGGTTGCAATTTGTCCTGAGGATGAACGGGTAGAGGGGCAACCAATGAGAGACTAGATCTAGGTGTTGGGACAGGCAGAGGTCACTCTATTTTCCCACCAGGAAGAAGAATTAACCACAGGCTCAGCCTGCCGCCCAGAAGCAGAATAGGGCCTGAGGCAATCCCGCGCTTTTGCGGCCAGCTCCCAAAAAAGACAGTTGAAAAATGGAGCTCAGGGAAACTGCAATTCACAAACCCGCAGAGTTATAAATGATAACTCTCATCCACAGATATATTGAGGGAAGGCAACGAAGAGGATTTGAAAGCAAGGCAGAATTGCAGGAAACAGATTTCAGGAGGTAGATACGAATCGCCTTTAAAGCACATGAAAAGCGGCAAAACGTCGACAATGATACCCTTGGCCAAAAAGGGCGTATGCGTTTTTTCCTGAATATATTCAGGAAAAAACGCATACGCCCTTTTTGGCCAACCAAGCAACCTGGAAAGTCAAATCAGCGCTACAAAGAAGTCTCGCTTCCCATCGGTCAAAAGGGCCATGCTGCAAAAAGTGTCAAAACCAGAAATGCAGGACAGGCCATGGAGAAATGGCAGCCTTGCTACACTGATGGGCGGGATGTAAATTGCCAACAGCCACTCTGGAGTAGTGTACGTTGTGTCCTGAAACATGGAAAAAAAACAGCTTAGGGAGCATAGGGCACGTCCACTCATGGGGGTATAAATTGGAAAAACTAAAAATCAGCAAGACACAGGCACCCGAAAGTTTAGGGCTGCTCTGTTGACAAGAACCTCCACTTCATGACACCTTAAATATCCCAGGAAAGAGAAAAATGGATAAAGAAGTTGTGGTCCTTATGTACAATGGAATATCACTCAGACATGAAATCAATGTTATAAGGCTAGTAGAAGCAAGATGAGTGGAGTTAGGAACGACGATTCTAAGTGAAATAAGTCACACAGAAAAAGACACTTATCATAAGCTATCACTTATAGAGGGAATGTAAAAACCGCTAGACTTGAACTGAATTATAAAACAGAACAGAGTCACACGTTTAGAAAACACACTATGGCTGCTTAACGGGAAAGGTGACGTGGGGTGATGCATAAAACAAGGGTTTCAAATTAGCTTAGATACCGTTCCATACACCCAATATGTAATAGACAAGACCTACTCCTTGCTCAGTGAACTGAACTCAACACCCCCTATTCACCGCACAAGAATATATCTGACTAGTAAGAATCTTAAAACCTATGTATTGATATCTCTCTGGAAGTGAGTCAAGAGGGTGTCAACCGCATAAACACAGCCGTGAAAAGCAGCTATACCCCATTATAAAAATAAATTACTTTTAAAAACCCGTAAAACAAAAACAGTGAAAGAGAGAGAAATTCTTACAAAATTCGTTCAGAGGCTGTGATGCAACCTGGTTTGACCATATCTAGACCCACAGCTGGATGAGACATAAGGGTGGACACTCTTGGGGCTGAGAGTTTGGGTGAGGTTGGGTGAGCAAACGCAGACCCTTTAAAGTAATACTGCGTGGTACCCATCCCATGGGTCCCAAATGTCCAGGTTCAAGGGCATCTTCCTACATCGAAAACATGCATGAGAAACCCAGAAGATGGTACACCGTGTGATTTTGAAAGGTTTCTAAAACGCACCTCATTTCTCATCTCCTTGTGCTCGGTTTCGCCATTCCAGCTACTTTACTAGCAATCTCCCTACTTGGAGAATCAGCACCTTTAACCTCCTGTTCCCTACAGGTTGCAATTTGTCCTGAGGATGAACGGGAAGAGGGGCAACCAAAGAAAGACTAGATCTAGGTGTTGGGACAGGCACAGGTCACTCTATTTTCCCAACAGGAAGAAGAATTAACCACAGGCTCAGCCTGCCGCCTTGAACCAGAATAGGGCCTGAGGCAATCCCGCGCTTTTGCGGCCAGCTCCCAAAAAAGAGAGTTGAAAAATGGAGCTCAGGGGCACTGCAATTCACAAACCCGCAGAGTTATAAATGATAACTCTCGTCCACAAATATATTGAGGGAAGGCAACAAGGAGGATTTGAAAGCAAGGCAGAATTGCAGGAAACAGATTTCAGGAGGTAGGTACGAATCGCCTTTAAAGCACATGAAAAGCGGCAAAACGTCGACAATGATGCCCTTGGCCAAAAAGGGCGTATGCGTTTTTTCCTGAATATATTCAGGAAAAAACGCATACGCCCTTTTTGGCCAACCAAGCAACCTGGAAAGGCAAATCAGCGCTACAAAGAAGTCTCGCTTCCCATCGGTGAAAAGGGCCATGCTGCAAAAAGTGTCAAAACCAGAAATGCAGGACAGGCCATGGAGAAATGGCAGCCTTGCTACACTGATGGGCAGGATGTAAATTGCCAACAGCCACTCTGGAGAAGTGTACGTTGTGTCCTGAAACATCGAAAAAAAACAGCTTAGAGAGCATAGGGCACGTCCACTCATGGGCGTATAAATTGGAAAAACTAAAAATCAGCAAGACACAGGCACCGGAAAGTTTAGGGCTGCTCTGTTGACAAGAACCTCCACTTCATGACACCTTAAATATCCCAGGAAAGAGAAAAATGGATAAAGAAGTTGTGGTCCTTATGTACAATGGAATATCACTCAGACATGAAATCAATGTCTCATAAGGCTAGTAGAAGCAAGATGAGTGGAGTTAGGTACGACGATTCTAAGTGAAATAAGTCACACAGAAAAAGACACTTATCATAAGCTATCACTTATAGAGGGAATGTAAAAACCGCTACACTTGAACTGAATTACAAAACAGAGCAGAGGCACAAGTTTAGAAAACGCACTAAATCTGCTTAACAGGAAAGGTGAAGTGGGGTGATGCATAAAACAAGGGTTTCAAATTCGCTCAGATACCGTTCCATACACCCAATATGTAATAGACAAGACCTACTCCTTGCTCAGTGAACTGGACTCAACACCCCCTATTCACCGCACAAGATTATATGTGACTAGTAAGAATCTTAAAACCTATGTATTGATATCTGTCTGGAAGTGAGTCAAGTGGGTGTAAAGCCGCATAAACACAACGATGAAAAGCAGCTAAACCCCATTATAAAAATAAATTACTTTTAAAAACCCGTAAAACAAAGACAGTGAAAGAGAGAGAAATTCTTACAAAATTCGTTCAGAGGCTGTGATGCAACCTGGATTGACCATATCTAGACCCACAGCTGGATGAGACATAAGGGTGGACACTCTTGGGGCTGAGAGGTTGGGTGAGGTTGGGTGAGCAAACGCAGACCCTTTAAAGTAATACTGCGTGGTACCCATCCCATGGGTCCCAAATCTCCAGGTTCAAGGGCATCTTCCTACATCGAAAACATGCATGAGAAAACCAGAAGATGGTACACCATATGATTTTGAAAGGTTTCTAAAACGCACCTCATTTCTCATCTCCTTGTGCTCGGTTTCGCCATTCCAGCTACTTTACTAGCAATCTCCCTACTTGGAGAATCAGCACCTTTAACCTCCTGTTCCCTACAGGTTGCAATAAGTCCTGAGGATGAACGGGAAGAGGGGCAACCAATGAGAGACTAGATCTAGGTGTTGGGACAGGCAGAGGTCACTCTATTTTCCCACCAGGAAGAAGAATTAACCACAGGCTCAGCCTGCCGCCCGGAACCAGAATAGGGCCTGAGGCAATCCCGTGCTTTTGCGGTCAGCTCCCAAAAAAGACAGTTGAAAAATGGAGCTCAGGGAAACTGCAATTCACAAACCTGCAGAATTATAAATGATAACTATCGTCCACAAATATATTGAGGGAAGACAACGAAGAGGATTTGAAAGCAAGGCAGAATTGCAGGAAACAGATTTCAGGAGGTAGATTCGAATCGCCTTTAAAGCACATGAAAAGCGGCAAAACGTTGACAATGATGCCCTTGGCCAAAAAGGGCGTATGCGTTTTTTCCTGAATATATTCAGGAAAAAACGCATACGCCCTTTTTGGCCAACCAAGCAACCTGGAAAGGCAAATCAGCGCTACAAAGAAGTCTCGCTTCCCATCGGTCAAAAGGGCCATGCTGCAACAAGTGTCAAAACCAGAAATGCAGGACAGGCCATGGAGAAATGGCAGCCTTGCTACACTGATGGGCGGGATGTAAATTGCCAACAGCCACTCTGGAGAAGTGTACGTTGTGTCCTGAAACATCGAAAAAAAACAGCTTAGGGAGCATAGGGCACGTCCACTCATGGGCGTATAAATTGGAAAAACTAAAAATCAGCAAGACACAGGCACCGGAAAGTTTAGGGCTGCTCTGTTGACAAGAACCTCCACTTCATGACACCTTAAATATCCCAGGAAAGAGAAAAATGGATAAAGAAGTTGTGGTCCTTATGTACAATGGAATATCACTCAGACATGAAATCAATGTCATAAGGCTAGTAGAAGCAAGATGAGTGGAGTTAGGTACGACGATTCTAAGTGAAATAAGTCACACAGAAAAAGACACTTATCATAAGCTATCACTTATAGAGGGAATGTAAAAACCGCTACACTTGAACTGAATTACAAAACAGAACAGAGTCACACGTTTAGAAAACACACTATGGCTGCTTAACGGGAATGGTGAGGTGGGGTGATGCATAAAACAAGGGTTTCAAATTCGCTCAGATACCGTTCCATACACCCAATATGTAATAGACAAGACCTACTCCTTGCTCAGTGAACTGAACTCAACACCCCCTATTCACTGCACAAGAATATATCTGACTAGTAAGAATCTTAAAACCTATGTAATGATATCTCTCTGGAAGTGAGTCAAGAAGGTGTAAACCGCATAAACACAGCCGTGAAAAGCAGCTAAACCCCATTATAAAAATAAATTACTTTTAAAAACCCGTAAAACAAAGACAGTGAAAGAGAGAGAAATTCTTACAAAATTCGTTCAGAGGCTGTGATGCAACCTGGATTGACCATATCTAGACCCACAGCTGGATGAGACATAAGGGTGGACACTCTTGGGGCTGAGAGGTTGGGTGAGGTTGGGTGAGCAAACGCAGACCCTTTAAAGTAAAACTGCATGGTACCCATCCCATGGGTCCCAAATCTCCAGGTTGAAGGGCATCTTCCTACATCGAAAACATGCATGAGAAACCCAGAAGATGGTACACCGTGTGATTTTGAAAGGTTTCTAAAACGCACCTCATTTCTCATCTCCTTGTGCTCGGGTTCGCCTTTCCAGCTACTTTACTAGCAATCTCCCTACTTGGAGAATCAGCACCTTTAACCTCCTGTTCCCTACAGGTTGCAATTTGTCCTGAGGATGAACGGGTAGAGGGGCAACCAATGAGAGACTAGATCTAGGTGTTGGGATAGGCAGAGGTCACTCTATTTTCCCACCAGGAAGAAGAATTAACCACAGGCTCAGCCTGCCACCCAGAAGCAGAATAGGGCCTGAGGCAATCCCGCGCTTTTGCGGCCAGCTCCCAAAAAAGACAGTTGAAAAATGGAGCTCAGGGAAACTGCAATTCACAAACCCGCAGAGTTATAAATGATAACTCTCATCCACAGATATATTGAGGGAAGGCAACGAAGAGGATTTGAAAGCAAGGCAGAATTGCAGGAAACAGATTTCAGGAGGTAGATACGAATCGCCTTTAAAGCACATGAAAAGCGGCAAAACGTCGACAATGATACCCTTGGCCAAAAAGGGCGTATGCGTTTTTTCCTGAATATATTCAGGAAAAAACGCATACGCCCTTTTTGGCCAACCAAGCAACCTGGAAAGGCAAATCAGCGCTACAAAGAAGTCTCGCTTCCCATCGGTCAAAAGGGCCATGCTGCAAAAAGTGTCAAAACCAGAAATGCAGGACAGGCCATGGAGAAATGGCAGCCTTGCTACACTGATGGGCGGGATGTAAATTGCCAACAGCCACTCTGGAGAAGTGTACGTTGTGTCCTGAAACATGGAAAAAAAACAGCTTAGGGAGCATAGGGCACGTCCACTCATGGGGGTATAAATTGGAAAAACTAAAAATCAGCAAGACACAGGCACCCGAAAGTTTAGGGCTGCTCTGTTGACAAGAACCTCCACTTCATGACACCTTAAATATCCCAGGAAAGAGAAAAATGGATAAAGAAGTTGTGGTCCTTATGTACAATGGAATATCACTCAGACATGAAATCAATGTTATAAGGCTAGTAGAAGCAAGATGAGTGGAGTTAGGAACGACGATTCTAAGTGAAATAAGTCACACAGAAAAAGACACTTATCATAAGCTATCACTTATAGAGGGAATGTAAAAACCGCTAGACTTGAACTGAATTACAAAACAGAACAGAGTCACACGTTTAGAAAACACACTATGGCTGCTTAACGGGAAAGGTGACGTGGGGTGATGCATAAAACAAGGGTTTCAAATTAGCTTAGATACCGTTCCATACACCCAATATGTAATAGACAAGACCTACTCCTTGCTCAGTGAACTGAACTCAACACCCCCTATTCACCGCACAAGAATATATCTGACTAGTAAGAATCTTAAAACCTATGTATTGATATCTCTCTGGAAGTGAGTCAAGAGGGTGTCAACCGCATAAACACAGCCGTGAAAAGCAGCTATACCCCATTATAAAAATAAATTACTTTTAAAAACCCGTAAAACAAAAACAGTGAAAGAGAGAGAAATTCTTACAAAATTCGTTCAGAGGCTGTGATGCAACCTGGTTTGACCATATCTAGACCCACAGCTGGATGAGACATAAGGGTGGACACTCTTGGGGCTGAGAGTTTGGGTGAGGTTGGGTGAGCAAACGCAGACCCTTTAAAGTAATACTGCGTGGTACCCATCCCATGGGTCCCAAATGTCCAGGTTCAAGGGCATCTTCCTACATCGAAAACATGCATGAGAAACCCAGAAGATGGTACACCGTGTGATTTTGAAAGGTTTCTAAAACGCACCTCATTTCTCATCTCCTTGTGCTCGGTTTCGCCATTCCAGCTACTTTACTAGCAATCTCCCTACTTGGAGAATCAGCACCTTTAACCTCCTGTTCCCTACAGGTTGCAATTTGTCCTGAGGATGAACGGGAAGAGGGGCAACCAATGAGAGACTAGATCTAGGTGTTGGGACAGGCACAGGTCACTCTATTTTCCCACCAGGAAGAAGAATTAACCACAGGCTCAGTCTGCCGCCCAGAAGCAGAATAGGACCTGAGGCAATCCCGCACTTTTGCGGCCAGCTCCCAAAAAAGACAGTTGAAAAATGGAGCTCAGGGAAACTGCAATTCACAAACCCGCAGAGTTATAAATGATAACTCTCATCCACAGATATATTGAGGGAAGGCAACGAAGAGGATTTGAAAGCAAGGCAGAATTGCAGGAAAGAGATTTCAGGAAGTAGATTCGAATCGCCTTTAAAGCACATGAAAAGCGGCAAAACGTCGACAATGATGCCCTTGGCCAAAAAGGGCGTATGCGTTTTTTCCTGAATATATTCAGGAAAAAACGCATACGCCCTTTTTGGCCAACCAAGCAACCTGGAAAGGCAAATCAGCGCTACCAAGAAGTCTCGCTTCCCATCGGTGAAAAGGGCCATGCTGCAAAAAGTGTCAAAACCGGAAATGCAGGACAGGCCATGGAGAAATGGCAGCCTTGCTACACTGATGGGCGGGATGTAAATTGCCAACAGCCACTCTGGAGAAGTGTACGGTGTGTCCTGAAACATCGAAAAAAAACAGCTTAGGGAGCATAGGGCACGTCCACTCATGGGCGTATAAATTGGAAAAAAGTAATAATCAGCAAGACACAGGCACCCCAAAGTTTAGGGCTGCTCTGTTGACAAGAACCTCCACTTCATGACACCTTAAATATCCCAGGAAAGAGAAAAATGGATAAAGAAGTTGTGGTCCTTATGTACAATGGAATATCACTCAGACATGAAATCAATGTTATAAGGCTAGTAGAAGCAAGATGAGTGGAGTTAGGAACGACGATTCTAAGTGAAATAAGTCACACAGAAAAAGACACTTATCATAAGCTATCACTTATAGAGGGAATGTAAAAACCGCTACACTTGAAATGAATTACAAAAGAGAACAGAGTCACACGTTTAGAAAACACACTATGGCTGCTTAACGGGAAAGGTGACGTGGGGTGATGCATAAAACAAGGGTTTCAAATTAGCTCAGATACCGTTCCATACACCCAATATGTAATAGACAAGACCTACTCCTTGCTCAGTGAACTGAACTCAACACCCCCTATTCACTGCACAAGAATATATCTGACTAGTAAGAATCTTAAAACCTATGTAATGATATCTCTCTGGAAGTGAGTCAAGAAGGTGTAAACCGCATAAACACAGCCGTGAAAAGCAGCTAAACCCCATTATAAAAATAAATTACTTTTAAAAACCCGTAAAACAAAGACAGTGAAAGAGAGAGAAATTCTTACAAAATTCGTTCAGAGGCTGTGATGCAACCTGGATTGACCATATCTAGACCCACAGCTGGATGAGACATAAGGGTGGACACTCTTGGGGCTGAGAGGTTGGGTGAGGTTGGGTGAGCAAACGCAGACCCTTTAAAGTAAAACTGCATGGTACCCATCCCATGGGTCCCAAATCTCCAGGTTGAAGGGCATCTTCCTACATCGAAAACATGCATGAGAAACCCAGAAGATGGTACACCGTGTGATTTTGAAAGGTTTCTAAAACGCACCTCATTTCTCATCTCCTTGTGCTCGGGTTCGCCTTTCCAGCTACTTTACTAGCAATCTCCCTACTTGGAGAATCAGCACCTTTAACCTCCTGTTCCCTACAGGTTGCAATTTGTCCTGAGGATGAACGGGTAGAGGGGCAACCAATGAGAGACTAGATCTAGGTGTTGGGATAGGCAGAGGTCACTCTATTTTCCCACCAGGAAGAAGAATTAACCACAGGCTCAGCCTGCCACCCAGAAGCAGAATAGGGCCTGAGGCAATCCCGCGCTTTTGCGGCCAGCTCCCAAAAAAGACAGTTGAAAAATGGAGCTCAGGGAAACTGCAATTCACAAACCCGCAGAGTTATAAATGATAACTCTCATCCACAGATATATTGAGGGAAGGCAACGAAGAGGATTTGAAAGCAAGGCAGAATTGCAGGAAACAGATTTCAGGAGGTAGATACGAATCGCCTTTAAAGCACATGAAAAGCGGCAAAACGTCGACAATGATACCCTTGGCCAAAAAGGGCGTATGCGTTTTTTCCTGAATATATTCAGGAAAAAACGCATACGCCCTTTTTGGCCAACCAAGCAACCTGGAAAGGCAAATCAGCGCTACAAAGAAGTCTCGCTTCCCATCGGTCAAAAGGGCCATGCTGCAAAAAGTGTCAAAACCAGAAATGCAGGACAGGCCATGGAGAAATGGCAGCCTTGCTACACTGATGGGCGGGATGTAAATTGCCAACAGCCACTCTGGAGAAGTGTACGTTGTGTCCTGAAACATGGAAAAAAAACAGCTTAGGGAGCATAGGGCACGTCCACTCATGGGGGTATAAATTGGAAAAACTAAAAATCAGCAAGACACAGGCACCCGAAAGTTTAGGGCTGCTCTGTTGACAAGAACCTCCACTTCATGACACCTTAAATATCCCAGGAAAGAGAAAAATGGATAAAGAAGTTGTGGTCCTTATGTACAATGGAATATCACTCAGACATGAAATCAATGTTATAAGGCTAGTAGAAGCAAGATGAGTGGAGTTAGGAACGACGATTCTAAGTGAAATAAGTCACACAGAAAAAGACACTTATCATAAGCTATCACTTATAGAGGGAATGTAAAAACCGCTAGACTTGAACTGAATTACAAAACAGAACAGAGTCACACGTTTAGAAAACACACTATGGCTGCTTAACGGGAAAGGTGACGTGGGGTGATGCATAAAACAAGGGTTTCAAATTAGCTTAGATACCGTTCCATACACCCAATATGTAATAGACAAGACCTACTCCTTGCTCAGTGAACTGAACTCAACACCCCCTATTCACCGCACAAGAATATATCTGACTAGTAAGAATCTTAAAACCTATGTATTGATATCTCTCTGGAAGTGAGTCAAGAGGGTGTCAACCGCATAAACACAGCCGTGAAAAGCAGCTATACCCCATTATAAAAATAAATTACTTTTAAAAACCCGTAAAACAAAAACAGTGAAAGAGAGAGAAATTCTTACAAAATTCGTTCAGAGGCTGTGATGCAACCTGGTTTGACCATATCTAGACCCACAGCTGGATGAGACATAAGGGTGGACACTCTTGGGGCTGAGAGTTTGGGTGAGGTTGGGTGAGCAAACGCAGACCCTTTAAAGTAATACTGCGTGGTACCCATCCCATGGGTCCCAAATGTCCAGGTTCAAGGGCATCTTCCTACATCGAAAACATGCATGAGAAACCCAGAAGATGGTACACCGTGTGATTTTGAAAGGTTTCTAAAACGCACCTCATTTCTCATCTCCTTGTGCTCGGTTTCGCCATTCCAGCTACTTTACTAGCAATCTCCCTACTTGGAGAATCAGCACCTTTAACCTCCTGTTCCCTACAGGTTGCAATTTGTCCTGAGGATGAACGGGAAGAGGGGCAACCAATGAGAGACTAGATCTAGGTGTTGGGACAGGCACAGGTCACTCTATTTTCCCACCAGGAAGAAGAATTAACCACAGGCTCAGTCTGCCGCCCAGAAGCAGAATAGGACCTGAGGCAATCCCGCACTTTTGCGGCCAGCTCCCAAAAAAGACAGTTGAAAAATGGAGCTCAGGGAAACTGCAATTCACAAACCCGCAGAGTTATAAATGATAACTCTCATCCACAGATATATTGAGGGAAGGCAACGAAGAGGATTTGAAAGCAAGGCAGAATTGCAGGAAAGAGATTTCAGGAAGTAGATTCGAATCGCCTTTAAAGCACATGAAAAGCGGCAAAACGTCGACAATGATGCCCTTGGCCAAAAAGGGCGTATGCGTTTTTTCCTGAATATATTCAGGAAAAAACGCATACGCCCTTTTTGGCCAACCAAGCAACCTGGAAAGGCAAATCAGCGCTACCAAGAAGTCTCGCTTCCCATCGGTGAAAAGGGCCATGCTGCAAAAAGTGTCAAAACCGGAAATGCAGGACAGGCCATGGAGAAATGGCAGCCTTGCTACACTGATGGGCGGGATGTAAATTGCCAACAGCCACTCTGGAGAAGTGTACGGTGTGTCCTGAAACATCGAAAAAAAACAGCTTAGGGAGCATAGGGCACGTCCACTCATGGGCGTATAAATTGGAAAAAAGTAATAATCAGCAAGACACAGGCACCCCAAAGTTTAGGGCTGCTCTGTTGACAAGAACCTCCACTTCATGACACCTTAAATATCCCAGGAAAGAGAAAAATGGATAAAGAAGTTGTGGTCCTTATGTACAATGGAATATCACTCAGACATGAAATCAATGTTATAAGGCTAGTAGAAGCAAGATGAGTGGAGTTAGGAACGACGATTCTAAGTGAAATAAGTCACACAGAAAAAGACACTTATCATAAGCTATCACTTATAGAGGGAATGTAAAAACCGCTACACTTGAAATGAATTACAAAAGAGAACAGAGTCACACGTTTAGAAAACACACTATGGCTGCTTAACGGGAAAGGTGACGTGGGGTGATGCATAAAACAAGGGTTTCAAATTAGCTCAGATACCGTTCCATACACCCAATATGTAATAGACAAGACCTACTCCTTGCTCAGTGAACTGAACTCAACACCCCCTATTCACTGCACAAGAATATATCTGACTAGTAAGAATCTTAAAACCTATGTAATGATATCTCTCTGGAAGTGAGTCAAGAAGGTGTAAACCGCATAAACACAGCCGTGAAAAGCAGCTAAACCCCATTATAAAAATAAATTACTTTTAAAAACCCGTAAAACAAAGACAGTGAAAGAGAGAGAAATTCTTACAAAATTCGTTCAGAGGCTGTGATGCAACCTGGATTGACCATATCTAGACCCACAGCTGGATGAGACATAAGGGTGGACACTCTTGGGGCTGAGAGGTTGGGTGAGGTTGGGTGAGCAAACGCAGACCCTTTAAAGTAAAACTGCATGGTACCCATCCCATGGGTCCCAAATCTCCAGGTTGAAGGGCATCTTCCTACATCGAAAACATGCATGAGAAACCCAGAAAATGGTACACCGTGTGATTTTGAAAGGTTTCTAAAACGCACCTCATTTCTCATCTCCTTGTGCTCGGGTTCGCCTTTCCAGCTACTTTACTAGCAATCTCCCTACTTGGAGAATCAGCACCTTTAACCTCCTGTTCCCTACAGGTTGCAATTTGTCCTGAGGATGAACGGGTAGAGGGGCAACCAATGAGAGACTAGATCTAGGTGTTGGGATAGGCAGAGGTCACTCTATTTTCCCACCAGGAAGAAGAATTAACCACAGGCTCAGCCTGCCACCCAGAAGCAGAATAGGGCCTGAGGCAATCCCGCGCTTTTGCGGCCAGCTCCCAAAAAAGACAGTTGAAAAATGGAGCTCAGGGAAACTGCAATTCACAAACCCGCAGAGTTATAAATGATAACTCTCATCCACAGATATATTGAGGGAAGGCAACGAAGAGGATTTGAAAGCAAGGCAGAATTGCAGGAAACAGATTTCAGGAGGTAGATACGAATCGCCTTTAAAGCACATGAAAAGCGGCAAAACGTCGACAATGATACCCTTGGCCAAAAAGGGCGTATGCGTTTTTTCCTGAATATATTCAGGAAAAAACGCATACGCCCTTTTTGGCCAACCAAGCAACCTGGAAAGGCAAATCAGCGCTACAAAGAAGTCTCGCTTCCCATCGGTCAAAAGGGCCATGCTGCAAAAAGTGTCAAAACCAGAAATGCAGGACAGGCCATGGAGAAATGGCAGCCTTGCTACACTGATGGGCGGGATGTAAATTGCCAACAGCCACTCTGGAGAAGTGTACGTTGTGTCCTGAAACATGGAAAAAAAACAGCTTAGGGAGCATAGGGCACGTCCACTCATGGGGGTATAAATTGGAAAAACTAAAAATCAGCAAGACACAGGCACCCGAAAGTTTAGGGCTGCTCTGTTGACAAGAACCTCCACTTCATGACACCTTAAATATCCCAGGAAAGAGAAAAATGGATAAAGAAGTTGTGGTCCTTATGTACAATGGAATATCACTCAGACATGAAATCAATGTTATAAGGCTAGTAGAAGCAAGATGAGTGGAGTTAGGAACGACGATTCTAAGTGAAATAAGTCACACAGAAAAAGACACTTATCATAAGCTATCACTTATAGAGGGAATGTAAAAACCGCTAGACTTGAACTGAATTACAAAACAGAACAGAGTCACACGTTTAGAAAACACACTATGGCTGCTTAACGGGAAAGGTGACGTGGGGTGATGCATAAAACAAGGGTTTCAAATTAGCTTAGATACCGTTCCATACACCCAATATGTAATAGACAAGACCTACTCCTTGCTCAGTGAACTGAACTCAACACCCCCTATTCACCGCACAAGAATATATCTGACTAGTAAGAATCTTAAAACCTATGTATTGATATCTCTCTGGAAGTGAGTCAAGAGGGTGTCAACCGCATAAACACAGCCGTGAAAAGCAGCTATACCCCATTATAAAAATAAATTACTTTTAAAAACCCGTAAAACAAAAACAGTGAAAGAGAGAGAAATTCTTACAAAATTCGTTCAGAGGCTGTGATGCAACCTGGTTTGACCATATCTAGACCCACAGCTGGATGAGACATAAGGGTGGACACTCTTGGGGCTGAGAGTTTGGGTGAGGTTGGGTGAGCAAACGCAGACCCTTTAAAGTAATACTGCGTGGTACCCATCCCATGGGTCCCAAATGTCCAGGTTCAAGGGCATCTTCCTACATCGAAAACATGCATGAGAAACCCAGAAGATGGTACACCGTGTGATTTTGAAAGGTTTCTAAAACGCACCTCATTTCTCATCTCCTTGTGCTCGGTTTCGCCATTCCAGCTACTTTACTAGCAATCTCCCTACTTGGAGAATCAGCACCTTTAACCTCCTGTTCCCTACAGGTTGCAATTTGTCCTGAGGATGAACGGGAAGAGGGGCAACCAATGAGAGACTAGATCTAGGTGTTGGGACAGGCACAGGTCACTCTATTTTCCCACCAGGAAGAAGAATTAACCACAGGCTCAGTCTGCCGCCCAGAAGCAGAATAGGACCTGAGGCAATCCCGCACTTTTGCGGCCAGCTCCCAAAAAAGACAGTTGAAAAATGGAGCTCAGGGAAACTGCAATTCACAAACCCGCAGAGTTATAAATGATAACTCTCATCCACAGATATATTGAGGGAAGGCAACGAAGAGGATTTGAAAGCAAGGCAGAATTGCAGGAAAGAGATTTCAGGAAGTAGATTCGAATCGCCTTTAAAGCACATGAAAAGCGGCAAAACGTCGACAATGATGCCCTTGGCCAAAAAGGGCGTATGCGTTTTTTCCTGAATATATTCAGGAAAAAACGCATACGCCCTTTTTGGCCAACCAAGCAACCTGGAAAGGCAAATCAGCGCTACCAAGAAGTCTCGCTTCCCATCGGTGAAAAGGGCCATGCTGCAAAAAGTGTCAAAACCGGAAATGCAGGACAGGCCATGGAGAAATGGCAGCCTTGCTACACTGATGGGCGGGATGTAAATTGCCAACAGCCACTCTGGAGAAGTGTACGGTGTGTCCTGAAACATCGAAAAAAAACAGCTTAGGGAGCATAGGGCACGTCCACTCATGGGCGTATAAATTGGAAAAAAGTAATAATCAGCAAGACACAGGCACCCCAAAGTTTAGGGCTGCTCTGTTGACAAGAACCTCCACTTCATGACACCTTAAATATCCCAGGAAAGAGAAAAATGGATAAAGAAGTTGTGGTCCTTATGTACAATGGAATATCACTCAGACATGAAATCAATGTTATAAGGCTAGTAGAAGCAAGATGAGTGGAGTTAGGAACGACGATTCTAAGTGAAATAAGTCACACAGAAAAAGACACTTATCATAAGCTATCACTTATAGAGGGAATGTAAAAACCGCTACACTTGAAATGAATTACAAAAGAGAACAGAGTCACACGTTTAGAAAACACACTATGGCTGCTTAACGGGAAAGGTGACGTGGGGTGATGCATAAAACAAGGGTTTCAAATTAGCTCAGATACCGTTCCATACACCCAATATGTAATAGACAAGACCTACTCCTTGCTCAGTGAACTGAACTCAACACCCCCTATTCACTGCACAAGAATATATCTGACTAGTAAGAATCTTAAAACCTATGTAATGATATCTCTCTGGAAGTGAGTCAAGAAGGTGTAAACCGCATAAACACAGCCGTGAAAAGCAGCTAAACCCCATTATAAAAATAAATTACTTTTAAAAACCCGTAAAACAAAGACAGTGAAAGAGAGAGAAATTCTTACAAAATTCGTTCAGAGGCTGTGATGCAACCTGGATTGACCATATCTAGACCCACAGCTGGATGAGACATAAGGGTGGACACTCTTGGGGCTGAGAGGTTGGGTGAGGTTGGGTGAGCAAACGCAGACCCTTTAAAGTAAAACTGCATGGTACCCATCCCATGGGTCCCAAATCTCCAGGTTGAAGGGCATCTTCCTACATCGAAAACATGCATGAGAAACCCAGAAGATGGTACACCGTGTGATTTTGAAAGGTTTCTAAAACGCACCTCATTTCTCATCTCCTTGTGCTCGGGTTCGCCTTTCCAGCTACTTTACTAGCAATCTCCCTACTTGGAGAATCAGCACCTTTAACCTCCTGTTCCCTACAGGTTGCAATTTGTCCTGAGGATGAACGGGTAGAGGGGCAACCAATGAGAGACTAGATCTAGGTGTTGGGATAGGCAGAGGTCACTCTATTTTCCCACCAGGAAGAAGAATTAACCACAGGCTCAGCCTGCCACCCAGAAGCAGAATAGGGCCTGAGGCAATCCCGCGCTTTTGCGGCCAGCTCCCAAAAAAGACAGTTGAAAAATGGAGCTCAGGGAAACTGCAATTCACAAACCCGCAGAGTTATAAATGATAACTCTCATCCACAGATATATTGAGGGAAGGCAACGAAGAGGATTTGAAAGCAAGGCAGAATTGCAGGAAACAGATTTCAGGAGGTAGATACGAATCGCCTTTAAAGCACATGAAAAGCGGCAAAACGTCGACAATGATACCCTTGGCCAAAAAGGGCGTATGCGTTTTTTCCTGAATATATTCAGGAAAAAACGCATACGCCCTTTTTGGCCAACCAAGCAACCTGGAAAGGCAAATCAGCGCTACAAAGAAGTCTCGCTTCCCATCGGTCAAAAGGGCCATGCTGCAAAAAGTGTCAAAACCAGAAATGCAGGACAGGCCATGGAGAAATGGCAGCCTTGCTACACTGATGGGCGGGATGTAAATTGCCAACAGCCACTCTGGAGAAGTGTACGTTGTGTCCTGAAACATGGAAAAAAAACAGCTTAGGGAGCATAGGGCACGTCCACTCATGGGGGTATAAATTGGAAAAACTAAAAATCAGCAAGACACAGGCACCCGAAAGTTTAGGGCTGCTCTGTTGACAAGAACCTCCACTTCATGACACCTTAAATATCCCAGGAAAGAGAAAAATGGATAAAGAAGTTGTGGTCCTTATGTACAATGGAATATCACTCAGACATGAAATCAATGTTATAAGGCTAGTAGAAGCAAGATGAGTGGAGTTAGGAACGACGATTCTAAGTGAAATAAGTCACACAGAAAAAGACACTTATCATAAGCTATCACTTATAGAGGGAATGTAAAAACCGCTAGACTTGAACTGAATTACAAAACAGAACAGAGTCACACGTTTAGAAAACACACTATGGCTGCTTAACGGGAAAGGTGACGTGGGGTGATGCATAAAACAAGGGTTTCAAATTAGCTTAGATACCGTTCCATACACCCAATATGTAATAGACAAGACCTACTCCTTGCTCAGTGAACTGAACTCAACACCCCCTATTCACCGCACAAGAATATATCTGACTAGTAAGAATCTTAAAACCTATGTATTGATATCTCTCTGGAAGTGAGTCAAGAGGGTGTCAACCGCATAAACACAGCCGTGAAAAGCAGCTATACCCCATTATAAAAATAAATTACTTTTAAAAACCCGTAAAACAAAAACAGTGAAAGAGAGAGAAATTCTTACAAAATTCGTTCAGAGGCTGTGATGCAACCTGGTTTGACCATATCTAGACCCACAGCTGGATGAGACATAAGGGTGGACACTCTTGGGGCTGAGAGTTTGGGTGAGGTTGGGTGAGCAAACGCAGACCCTTTAAAGTAATACTGCGTGGTACCCATCCCATGGGTCCCAAATGTCCAGGTTCAAGGGCATCTTCCTACATCGAAAACATGCATGAGAAACCCAGAAGATGGTACACCGTGTGATTTTGAAAGGTTTCTAAAACGCACCTCATTTCTCATCTCCTTGTGCTCGGTTTCGCCATTCCAGCTACTTTACTAGCAATCTCCCTACTTGGAGAATCAGCACCTTTAACCTCCTGTTCCCTACAGGTTGCAATTTGTCCTGAGGATGAACGGGAAGAGGGGCAACCAATGAGAGACTAGATCTAGGTGTTGGGACAGGCACAGGTCACTCTATTTTCCCACCAGGAAGAAGAATTAACCACAGGCTCAGTCTGCCGCCCAGAAGCAGAATAGGACCTGAGGCAATCCCGCACTTTTGCGGCCAGCTCCCAAAAAAGACAGTTGAAAAATGGAGCTCAGGGAAACTGCAATTCACAAACCCGCAGAGTTATAAATGATAACTCTCATCCACAGATATATTGAGGGAAGGCAACGAAGAGGATTTGAAAGCAAGGCAGAATTGCAGGAAAGAGATTTCAGGAAGTAGATTCGAATCGCCTTTAAAGCACATGAAAAGCGGCAAAACGTCGACAATGATGCCCTTGGCCAAAAAGGGCGTATGCGTTTTTTCCTGAATATATTCAGGAAAAAACGCATACGCCCTTTTTGGCCAACCAAGCAACCTGGAAAGGCAAATCAGCGCTACCAAGAAGTCTCGCTTCCCATCGGTGAAAAGGGCCATGCTGCAAAAAGTGTCAAAACCGGAAATGCAGGACAGGCCATGGAGAAATGGCAGCCTTGCTACACTGATGGGCGGGATGTAAATTGCCAACAGCCACTCTGGAGAAGTGTACGGTGTGTCCTGAAACATCGAAAAAAAACAGCTTAGGGAGCATAGGGCACGTCCACTCATGGGCGTATAAATTGGAAAAAAGTAATAATCAGCAAGACACAGGCACCCCAAAGTTTAGGGCTGCTCTGTTGACAAGAACCTCCACTTCATGACACCTTAAATATCCCAGGAAAGAGAAAAATGGATAAAGAAGTTGTGGTCCTTATGTACAATGGAATATCACTCAGACATGAAATCAATGTTATAAGGCTAGTAGAAGCAAGATGAGTGGAGTTAGGAACGACGATTCTAAGTGAAATAAGTCACACAGAAAAAGACACTTATCATAAGCTATCACTTATAGAGGGAATGTAAAAACCGCTACACTTGAAATGAATTACAAAAGAGAACAGAGTCACACGTTTAGAAAACACACTATGGCTGCTTAACGGGAAAGGTGACGTGGGGTGATGCATAAAACAAGGGTTTCAAATTAGCTCAGATACCGTTCCATACACCCAATATGTAATAGACAAGACCTACTCCTTGCTCAGTGAACTGAACTCAACACCCCCTATTCACTGCACAAGAATATATCTGACTAGTAAGAATCTTAAAACCTATGTAATGATATCTCTCTGGAAGTGAGTCAAGAAGGTGTAAACCGCATAAACACAGCCGTGAAAAGCAGCTAAACCCCATTATAAAAATAAATTACTTTTAAAAACCCGTAAAACAAAGACAGTGAAAGAGAGAGAAATTCTTACAAAATTCGTTCAGAGGCTGTGATGCAACCTGGATTGACCATATCTAGACCCACAGCTGGATGAGACATAAGGGTGGACACTCTTGGGGCTGAGAGGTTGGGTGAGGTTGGGTGAGCAAACGCAGACCCTTTAAAGTAAAACTGCATGGTACCCATCCCATGGGTCCCAAATCTCCAGGTTGAAGGGCATCTTCCTACATCGAAAACATGCATGAGAAACCCAGAAGATGGTACACCGTGTGATTTTGAAAGGTTTCTAAAACGCACCTCATTTCTCATCTCCTTGTGCTCGGGTTCGCCTTTCCAGCTACTTTACTAGCAATCTCCCTACTTGGAGAATCAGCACCTTTAACCTCCTGTTCCCTACAGGTTGCAATTTGTCCTGAGGATGAACGGGTAGAGGGGCAACCAATGAGAGACTAGATCTAGGTGTTGGGATAGGCAGAGGTCACTCTATTTTCCCACCAGGAAGAAGAATTAACCACAGGCTCAGCCTGCCACCCAGAAGCAGAATAGGGCCTGAGGCAATCCCGCGCTTTTGCGGCCAGCTCCCAAAAAAGACAGTTGAAAAATGGAGCTCAGGGAAACTGCAATTCACAAACCCGCAGAGTTATAAATGATAACTCTCATCCACAGATATATTGAGGGAAGGCAACGAAGAGGATTTGAAAGCAAGGCAGAATTGCAGGAAACAGATTTCAGGAGGTAGATACGAATCGCCTTTAAAGCACATGAAAAGCGGCAAAACGTCGACAATGATACCCTTGGCCAAAAAGGGCGTATGCGTTTTTTCCTGAATATATTCAGGAAAAAACGCATACGCCCTTTTTGGCCAACCAAGCAACCTGGAAAGGCAAATCAGCGCTACAAAGAAGTCTCGCTTCCCATCGGTCAAAAGGGCCATGCTGCAAAAAGTGTCAAAACCAGAAATGCAGGACAGGCCATGGAGAAATGGCAGCCTTGCTACACTGATGGGCGGGATGTAAATTGCCAACAGCCACTCTGGAGAAGTGTACGTTGTGTCCTGAAACATGGAAAAAAAACAGCTTAGGGAGCATAGGGCACGTCCACTCATGGGGGTATAAATTGGAAAAACTAAAAATCAGCAAGACACAGGCACCCGAAAGTTTAGGGCTGCTCTGTTGACAAGAACCTCCACTTCATGACACCTTAAATATCCCAGGAAAGAGAAAAATGGATAAAGAAGTTGTGGTCCTTATGTACAATGGAATATCACTCAGACATGAAATCAATGTTATAAGGCTAGTAGAAGCAAGATGAGTGGAGTTAGGAACGACGATTCTAAGTGAAATAAGTCACACAGAAAAAGACACTTATCATAAGCTATCACTTATAGAGGGAATGTAAAAACCGCTAGACTTGAACTGAATTACAAAACAGAACAGAGTCACACGTTTAGAAAACACACTATGGCTGCTTAACGGGAAAGGTGACGTGGGGTGATGCATAAAACAAGGGTTTCAAATTAGCTTAGATACCGTTCCATACACCCAATATGTAATAGACAAGACCTACTCCTTGCTCAGTGAACTGAACTCAACACCCCCTATTCACCGCACAAGAATATATCTGACTAGTAAGAATCTTAAAACCTATGTATTGATATCTCTCTGGAAGTGAGTCAAGAGGGTGTCAACCGCATAAACACAGCCGTGAAAAGCAGCTATACCCCATTATAAAAATAAATTACTTTTAAAAACCCGTAAAACAAAAACAGTGAAAGAGAGAGAAATTCTTACAAAATTCGTTCAGAGGCTGTGATGCAACCTGGTTTGACCATATCTAGACCCACAGCTGGATGAGACATAAGGGTGGACACTCTTGGGGCTGAGAGTTTGGGTGAGGTTGGGTGAGCAAACGCAGACCCTTTAAAGTAATACTGCGTGGTACCCATCCCATGGGTCCCAAATGTCCAGGTTCAAGGGCATCTTCCTACATCGAAAACATGCATGAGAAACCCAGAAGATGGTACACCGTGTGATTTTGAAAGGTTTCTAAAACGCACCTCATTTCTCATCTCCTTGTGCTCGGTTTCGCCATTCCAGCTACTTTACTAGCAATCTCCCTACTTGGAGAATCAGCACCTTTAACCTCCTGTTCCCTACAGGTTGCAATTTGTCCTGAGGATGAACGGGAAGAGGGGCAACCAATGAGAGACTAGATCTAGGTGTTGGGACAGGCACAGGTCACTCTATTTTCCCACCAGGAAGAAGAATTAACCACAGGCTCAGTCTGCCGCCCAGAAGCAGAATAGGACCTGAGGCAATCCCGCACTTTTGCGGCCAGCTCCCAAAAAAGACAGTTGAAAAATGGAGCTCAGGGAAACTGCAATTCACAAACCCGCAGAGTTATAAATGATAACTCTCATCCACAGATATATTGAGGGAAGGCAACGAAGAGGATTTGAAAGCAAGGCAGAATTGCAGGAAAGAGATTTCAGGAAGTAGATTCGAATCGCCTTTAAAGCACATGAAAAGCGGCAAAACGTCGACAATGATGCCCTTGGCCAAAAAGGGCGTATGCGTTTTTTCCTGAATATATTCAGGAAAAAACGCATACGCCCTTTTTGGCCAACCAAGCAACCTGGAAAGGCAAATCAGCGCTACCAAGAAGTCTCGCTTCCCATCGGTGAAAAGGGCCATGCTGCAAAAAGTGTCAAAACCGGAAATGCAGGACAGGCCATGGAGAAATGGCAGCCTTGCTACACTGATGGGCGGGATGTAAATTGCCAACAGCCACTCTGGAGAAGTGTACGGTGTGTCCTGAAACATCGAAAAAAAACAGCTTAGGGAGCATAGGGCACGTCCACTCATGGGCGTATAAATTGGAAAAAAGTAATAATCAGCAAGACACAGGCACCCCAAAGTTTAGGGCTGCTCTGTTGACAAGAACCTCCACTTCATGACACCTTAAATATCCCAGGAAAGAGAAAAATGGATAAAGAAGTTGTGGTCCTTATGTACAATGGAATATCACTCAGACATGAAATCAATGTTATAAGGCTAGTAGAAGCAAGATGAGTGGAGTTAGGAACGACGATTCTAAGTGAAATAAGTCACACAGAAAAAGACACTTATCATAAGCTATCACTTATAGAGGGAATGTAAAAACCGCTACACTTGAAATGAATTACAAAAGAGAACAGAGTCACACGTTTAGAAAACACACTATGGCTGCTTAACGGGAAAGGTGACGTGGGGTGATGCATAAAACAAGGGTTTCAAATTAGCTCAGATACCGTTCCATACACCCAATATGTAATAGACAAGACCTACTCCTTGCTCAGTGAACTGAACTCAACACCCCCTATTCACTGCACAAGAATATATCTGACTAGTAAGAATCTTAAAACCTATGTAATGATATCTCTCTGGAAGTGAGTCAAGAAGGTGTAAACCGCATAAACACAGCCGTGAAAAGCAGCTAAACCCCATTATAAAAATAAATTACTTTTAAAAACCCGTAAAACAAAGACAGTGAAAGAGAGAGAAATTCTTACAAAATTCGTTCAGAGGCTGTGATGCAACCTGGATTGACCATATCTAGACCCACAGCTGGATGAGACATAAGGGTGGACACTCTTGGGGCTGAGAGGTTGGGTGAGGTTGGGTGAGCAAACGCAGACCCTTTAAAGTAAAACTGCATGGTACCCATCCCATGGGTCCCAAATCTCCAGGTTGAAGGGCATCTTCCTACATCGAAAACATGCATGAGAAACCCAGAAGATGGTACACCGTGTGATTTTGAAAGGTTTCTAAAACGCACCTCATTTCTCATCTCCTTGTGCTCGGGTTCGCCTTTCCAGCTACTTTACTAGCAATCTCCCTACTTGGAGAATCAGCACCTTTAACCTCCTGTTCCCTACAGGTTGCAATTTGTCCTGAGGATGAACGGGTAGAGGGGCAACCAATGAGAGACTAGATCTAGGTGTTGGGATAGGCAGAGGTCACTCTATTTTCCCACCAGGAAGAAGAATTAACCACAGGCTCAGCCTGCCACCCAGAAGCAGAATAGGGCCTGAGGCAATCCCGCGCTTTTGCGGCCAGCTCCCAAAAAAGACAGTTGAAAAATGGAGCTCAGGGAAACTGCAATTCACAAACCCGCAGAGTTATAAATGATAACTCTCATCCACAGATATATTGAGGGAAGGCAACGAAGAGGATTTGAAAGCAAGGCAGAATTGCAGGAAACAGATTTCAGGAGGTAGATACGAATCGCCTTTAAAGCACATGAAAAGCGGCAAAACGTCGACAATGATACCCTTGGCCAAAAAGGGCGTATGCGTTTTTTCCTGAATATATTCAGGAAAAAACGCATACGCCCTTTTTGGCCAACCAAGCAACCTGGAAAGGCAAATCAGCGCTACAAAGAAGTCTCGCTTCCCATCGGTCAAAAGGGCCATGCTGCAAAAAGTGTCAAAACCAGAAATGCAGGACAGGCCATGGAGAAATGGCAGCCTTGCTACACTGATGGGCGGGATGTAAATTGCCAACAGCCACTCTGGAGAAGTGTACGTTGTGTCCTGAAACATGGAAAAAAAACAGCTTAGGGAGCATAGGGCACGTCCACTCATGGGGGTATAAATTGGAAAAACTAAAAATCAGCAAGACACAGGCACCCGAAAGTTTAGGGCTGCTCTGTTGACAAGAACCTCCACTTCATGACACCTTAAATATCCCAGGAAAGAGAAAAATGGATAAAGAAGTTGTGGTCCTTATGTACAATGGAATATCACTCAGACATGAAATCAATGTTATAAGGCTAGTAGAAGCAAGATGAGTGGAGTTAGGAACGACGATTCTAAGTGAAATAAGTCACACAGAAAAAGACACTTATCATAAGCTATCACTTATAGAGGGAATGTAAAAACCGCTAGACTTGAACTGAATTACAAAACAGAACAGAGTCACACGTTTAGAAAACACACTATGGCTGCTTAACGGGAAAGGTGACGTGGGGTGATGCATAAAACAAGGGTTTCAAATTAGCTTAGATACCGTTCCATACACCCAATATGTAATAGACAAGACCTACTCCTTGCTCAGTGAACTGAACTCAACACCCCCTATTCACCGCACAAGAATATATCTGACTAGTAAGAATCTTAAAACCTATGTATTGATATCTCTCTGGAAGTGAGTCAAGAGGGTGTCAACCGCATAAACACAGCAGTGAAAAGCAGCTATACCCCATTATAAAAATAAATTACTTTTAAAAACCCGTAAAACAAAAACAGTGAAAGAGAGAGAAATTCTTACAAAATTCGTTCAGAGGCTGTGATGCAACCTGGTTTGACCATATCTAGACCCACAGCTGGATGAGACATAAGGGTGGACACTCTTGGGGCTGAGAGTTTGGGTGAGGTTGGGTGAGCAAACGCAGACCCTTTAAAGTAATACTGCGTGGTACCCATCCCATGGGTCCCAAATGTCCAGGTTCAAGGGCATCTTCCTACATCGAAAACATGCATGAGAAACCCAGAAGATGGTACACCGTGTGATTTTGAAAGGTTTCTAAAACGCACCTCATTTCTCATCTCCTTGTGCTCGGTTTCGCCATTCCAGCTACTTTACTAGCAATCTCCCTACTTGGAGAATCAGCACCTTTAACCTCCTGTTCCCTACAGGTTGCAATTTGTCCTGAGGATGAACGGGAAGAGGGGCAACCAATGAGAGACTAGATCTAGGTGTTGGGACAGGCACAGGTCACTCTATTTTCCCACCAGGAAGAAGAATTAACCACAGGCTCAGTCTGCCGCCCAGAAGCAGAATAGGACCTGAGGCAATCCCGCACTTTTGCGGCCAGCTCCCAAAAAAGACAGTTGAAAAATGGAGCTCAGGGAAACTGCAATTCACAAACCCGCAGAGTTATAAATGATAACTCTCATCCACAGATATATTGAGGGAAGGCAACGAAGAGGATTTGAAAGCAAGGCAGAATTGCAGGAAAGAGATTTCAGGAAGTAGATTCGAATCGCCTTTAAAGCACATGAAAAGCGGCAAAACGTCGACAATGATGCCCTTGGCCAAAAAGGGCGTATGCGTTTTTTCCTGAATATATTCAGGAAAAAACGCATACGCCCTTTTTGGCCAACCAAGCAACCTGGAAAGGCAAATCAGCGCTACCAAGAAGTCTCGCTTCCCATCGGTGAAAAGGGCCATGCTGCAAAAAGTGTCAAAACCGGAAATGCAGGACAGGCCATGGAGAAATGGCAGCCTTGCTACACTGATGGGCGGGATGTAAATTGCCAACAGCCACTCTGGAGAAGTGTACGGTGTGTCCTGAAACATCGAAAAAAAACAGCTTAGGGAGCATAGGGCACGTCCACTCATGGGCGTATAAATTGGAAAAAAGTAATAATCAGCAAGACACAGGCACCCCAAAGTTTAGGGCTGCTCTGTTGACAAGAACCTCCACTTCATGACACCTTAAATATCCCAGGAAAGAGAAAAATGGATAAAGAAGTTGTGGTCCTTATGTACAATGGAATATCACTCAGACATGAAATCAATGTTATAAGGCTAGTAGAAGCAAGATGAGTGGAGTTAGGAACGACGATTCTAAGTGAAATAAGTCACACAGAAAAAGACACTTATCATAAGCTATCACTTATAGAGGGAATGTAAAAACCGCTACACTTGAAATGAATTACAAAAGAGAACAGAGTCACACGTTTAGAAAACACACTATGGCTGCTTAACGGGAAAGGTGACGTGGGGTGATGCATAAAACAAGGGTTTCAAATTAGCTCAGATACCGTTCCATACACCCAATATGTAATAGACAAGACCTACTCCTTGCTCAGTGAACTGAACTCAACACCCCCTATTCACTGCACAAGAATATATCTGACTAGTAAGAATCTTAAAACCTATGTAATGATATCTCTCTGGAAGTGAGTCAAGAAGGTGTAAACCGCATAAACACAGCCGTGAAAAGCAGCTAAACCCCATTATAAAAATAAATTACTTTTAAAAACCCGTAAAACAAAGACAGTGAAAGAGAGAGAAATTCTTACAAAATTCGTTCAGAGGCTGTGATGCAACCTGGATTGACCATATCTAGACCCACAGCTGGATGAGACATAAGGGTGGACACTCTTGGGGCTGAGAGGTTGGGTGAGGTTGGGTGAGCAAACGCAGACCCTTTAAAGTAAAACTGCATGGTACCCATCCCATGGGTCCCAAATCTCCAGGTTGAAGGGCATCTTCCTACATCGAAAACATGCATGAGAAACCCAGAAGATGGTACACCGTGTGATTTTGAAAGGTTTCTAAAACGCACCTCATTTCTCATCTCCTTGTGCTCGGTTTCGCCATTCCAGCTACTTTACTAGCAATCTCCCTACTTGGAGAATCAGCACCTTTAACCTCCTGTTCCCTACAGGTTGCAATTTGTCCTGAGGATGAACGGGAAGAGGGGCAACCAATGAGAGACTAGATCTAGGTGTTGGGACAGGCACAGGTCACTCTATTTTCCCACCAGGAAGAAGAATTAACCACAGGCTCAGCCTGCCACCCAGAAGCAGAATAGGACCTGAGGCAATCCCGCACTTTTGCGGCCAGCTCCCAAAAAAGACAGTTGAAAAATGGAGCTCAGGGAAACTGCAATTCACAAACCCGCAGAGTTATAAATGATAACTCTCATCCACAGATATATTGAGGGAAGGCAACGAAGAGGATTTGAAAGCAAGGCAGAATTGCAGGAAAGAGATTTCAGGAAGTAGATTCGAATCGCCTTTAAAGCACATGAAAAGCGGCAAAACGTCGACAATGATGCCCTTGGCCAAAAAGGGCGTATGCGTTTTTTCCTGAATATATTCAGGAAAAAACGCATACGCCCTTTTTGGCCAACCAAGCAACCTGGAAAGGCAAATCAGCGCTACCAAGAAGTCTCGCTTCCCATCGGTGAAAAGGGCCATGCTGCAAAAAGTGTCAAAACCGGAAATGCAGGACAGGCCATGGAGAAATGGCAGCCTTGCTACACTGATGGGCGGGATGTAAATTGCCAACAGCCACTCTGGAGAAGTGTACGGTGTGTCCTGAAACATCGAAAAAAAACAGCTTAGGGAGCATAGGGCACGTCCACTCATGGGCGTATAAATTGGAAAAAAGTAATAATCAGCAAGACACAGGCACCCCAAAGTTTAGGGCTGCTCTGTTGACAAGAACCTCCACTTCATGACACCTTAAATATCCCAGGAAAGAGAAAAATGGATAAAGAAGTTGTGGTCCTTATGTACAATGGAATATCACTCAGACATGAAATCAATGTTATAAGGCTAGTAGAAGCAAGATGAGTGGAGTTAGGAACGACGATTCTAAGTGAAATAAGTCACACAGAAAAAGACACTTATCATAAGCTATCACTTATAGAGGGAATGTAAAAACCGCTACACTTGAAATGAATTACAAAAGAGAACAGAGTCACACGTTTAGAAAACACACTATGGCTGCTTAACGGGAAAGGTGACGTGGGGTGATGCATAAAACAAGGGTTTCAAATTAGCTCAGATACCGTTCCATACACCCAATATGTAATAGACAAGACCTACTCCTTGCTCAGTGAACTGAACTCAACACCCCCTATTCACTGCACAAGAATATATCTGACTAGTAAGAATCTTAAAACCTATGTAATGATATCTCTCTGGAAGTGAGTCAAGAAGGTGTAAACCGCATAAACACAGCCGTGAAAAGCAGCTAAACCCCATTATAAAAATAAATTACTTTTAAAAACCCGTAAAACAAAGACAGTGAAAGAGAGAGAAATTCTTACAAAATTCGTTCAGAGGCTGTGATGCAACCTGGATTGACCATATCTAGACCCACAGCTGGATGAGACATAAGGGTGGACACTCTTGGGGCTGAGAGGTTGGGTGAGGTTGGGTGAGCAAACGCAGACCCTTTAAAGTAAAACTGCATGGTACCCATCCCATGGGTCCCAAATCTCCAGGTTGAAGGGCATCTTCCTACATCGAAAACATGCATGAGAAACCCAGAAGATGGTACACCGTGTGATTTTGAAAGGTTTCTAAAACGCACCTCATTTCTCATCTCCTTGTGCTCGGGTTCGCCTTTCCAGCTACTTTACTAGCAATCTCCCTACTTGGAGAATCAGCACCTTTAACCTCCTGTTCCCTACAGGTTGCAATTTGTCCTGAGGATGAACGGGTAGAGGGGCAACCAATGAGAGACTAGATCTAGGTGTTGGGATAGGCAGAGGTCACTCTATTTTCCCACCAGGAAGAAGAATTAACCACAGGCTCAGCCTGCCACCCAGAAGCAGAATAGGGCCTGAGGCAATCCCGCGCTTTTGCGGCCAGCTCCCAAAAAAGACAGTTGAAAAATGGAGCTCAGGGAAACTGCAATTCACAAACCCGCAGAGTTATAAATGATAACTCTCATCCACAGATATATTGAGGGAAGGCAACGAAGAGGATTTGAAAGCAAGGCAGAATTGCAGGAAACAGATTTCAGGAGGTAGATACGAATCGCCTTTAAAGCACATGAAAAGCGGCAAAACGTCGACAATGATACCCTTGGCCAAAAAGTGCGTATGCGTTTTTTCCTGAATATATTCAGGAAAAAACGCATACGCCCTTTTTGGCCAACCAAGCAACCTGGAAAGGCAAATCAGCGCTACAAAGAAGTCTCGCTTCCCATCGGTCAAAAGGGCCATGCTGCAAAAAGTGTCAAAACCAGAAATGCAGGACAGGCCATGGAGAAATGGCAGCCTTGCTACACTGATGGGCGGGATGTAAATTGCCAACAGCCACTCTGGAGAAGTGTACGTTGTGTCCTGAAACATGGAAAAAAAACAGCTTAGGGAGCATAGGGCACGTCCACTCATGGGGGTATAAATTGGAAAAACTAAAAATCAGCAAGACACAGGCACCCGAAAGTTTAGGGCTGCTCTGTTGACAAGAACCTCCACTTCATGACACCTTAAATATCCCAGGAAAGAGAAAAATGGATAAAGAAGTTGTGGTCCTTATGTACAATGGAATATCACTCAGACATGAAATCAATGTTATAAGGCTAGTAGAAGCAAGATGAGTGGAGTTAGGAACGACGATTCTAAGTGAAATAAGTCACACAGAAAAAGACACTTATCATAAGCTATCACTTATAGAGGGAATGTAAAAACCGCTAGACTTGAACTGAATTACAAAACAGAACAGAGTCACACGTTTAGAAAACACACTATGGCTGCTTAACGGGAAAGGTGACGTGGGGTGATGCATAAAACAAGGGTTTCAAATTAGCTTAGATACCGTTCCATACACCCAATATGTAATAGACAAGACCTACTCCTTGCTCAGTGAACTGAACTCAACACCCCCTATTCACCGCACAAGAATATATCTGACTAGTAAGAATCTTAAAACCTATGTATTGATATCTCTCTGGAAGTGAGTCAAGAGGGTGTCAACCGCATAAACACAGCCGTGAAAAGCAGCTATACCCCATTATAAAAATAAATTACTTTTAAAAACCCGTAAAACAAAAACAGTGAAAGAGAGAGAAATTCTTACAAAATTCGTTCAGAGGCTGTGATGCAACCTGGTTTGACCATATCTAGACCCACAGCTGGATGAGACATAAGGGTGGACACTCTTGGGGCTGAGAGTTTGGGTGAGGTTGGGTGAGCAAACGCAGACCCTTTAAAGTAATACTGCGTGGTACCCATCCCATGGGTCCCAAATGTCCAGGTTCAAGGGCATCTTCCTACATCGAAAACATGCATGAGAAACCCAGAAGATGGTACACCGTGTGATTTTGAAAGGTTTCTAAAACGCACCTCATTTCTCATCTCCTTGTGCTCGGTTTCGCCATTCCAGCTACTTTACTAGCAATCTCCCTACTTGGAGAATCAGCACCTTTAACCTCCTGTTCCCTACAGGTTGCAATTTGTCCTGAGGATGAACGGGAAGAGGGGCAACCAATGAGAGACTAGATCTAGGTGTTGGGACAGGCACAGGTCACTCTATTTTCCCACCAGGAAGAAGAATTAACCACAGGCTCAGTCTGCCGCCCAGAAGCAGAATAGGACCTGAGGCAATCCCGCACTTTTGCGGCCAGCTCCCAAAAAAGACAGTTGAAAAATGGAGCTCAGGGAAACTGCAATTCACAAACCCGCAGAGTTATAAATGATAACTCTCATCCACAGATATATTGAGGGAAGGCAACGAAGAGGATTTGAAAGCAAGGCAGAATTGCAGGAAAGAGATTTCAGGAAGTAGATTCGAATCGCCTTTAAAGCACATGAAAAGCGGCAAAACGTCGACAATGATGCCCTTGGCCAAAAAGGGCGTATGCGTTTTTTCCTGAATATATTCAGGAAAAAACGCATACGCCCTTTTTGGCCAACCAAGCAACCTGGAAAGGCAAATCAGCGCTACCAAGAAGTCTCGCTTCCCATCGGTGAAAAGGGCCATGCTGCAAAAAGTGTCAAAACCGGAAATGCAGGACAGGCCATGGAGAAATGGCAGCCTTGCTACACTGATGGGCGGGATGTAAATTGCCAACAGCCACTCTGGAGAAGTGTACGGTGTGTCCTGAAACATCGAAAAAAAACAGCTTAGGGAGCATAGGGCACGTCCACTCATGGGCGTATAAATTGGAAAAAAGTAATAATCAGCAAGACACAGGCACCCCAAAGTTTAGGGCTGCTCTGTTGACAAGAACCTCCACTTCATGACACCTTAAATATCCCAGGAAAGAGAAAAATGGATAAAGAAGTTGTGGTCCTTATGTACAATGGAATATCACTCAGACATGAAATCAATGTTATAAGGCTAGTAGAAGCAAGATGAGTGGAGTTAGGAACGACGATTCTAAGTGAAATAAGTCACACAGAAAAAGACACTTATCATAAGCTATCACTTATAGAGGGAATGTAAAAACCGCTACACTTGAAATGAATTACAAAAGAGAACAGAGTCACACGTTTAGAAAACACACTATGGCTGCTTAACGGGAAAGGTGACGTGGGGTGATGCATAAAACAAGGGTTTCAAATTAGCTCAGATACCGTTCCATACACCCAATATGTAATAGACAAGACCTACTCCTTGCTCAGTGAACTGAACTCAACACCCCCTATTCACTGCACAAGAATATATCTGACTAGTAAGAATCTTAAAACCTATGTAATGATATCTCTCTGGAAGTGAGTCAAGAAGGTGTAAACCGCATAAACACAGCCGTGAAAAGCAGCTAAACCCCATTATAAAAATAAATTACTTTTAAAAACCCGTAAAACAAAGACAGTGAAAGAGAGAGAAATTCTTACAAAATTCGTTCAGAGGCTGTGATGCAACCTGGATTGACCATATCTAGACCCACAGCTGGATGAGACATAAGGGTGGACACTCTTGGGGCTGAGAGGTTGGGTGAGGTTGGGTGAGCAAACGCAGACCCTTTAAAGTAAAACTGCATGGTACCCATCCCATGGGTCCCAAATCTCCAGGTTGAAGGGCATCTTCCTACATCGAAAACATGCATGAGAAACCCAGAAGATGGTACACCGTGTGATTTTGAAAGGTTTCTAAAACGCACCTCATTTCTCATCTCCTTGTGCTCGGGTTCGCCTTTCCAGCTACTTTACTAGCAATCTCCCTACTTGGAGAATCAGCACCTTTAACCTCCTGTTCCCTACAGGTTGCAATTTGTCCTGAGGATGAACGGGTAGAGGGGCAACCAATGAGAGACTAGATCTAGGTGTTGGGATAGGCAGAGGTCACTCTATTTTCCCACCAGGAAGAAGAATTAACCACAGGCTCAGCCTGCCACCCAGAAGCAGAATAGGGCCTGAGGCAATCCCGCGCTTTTGCGGCCAGCTCCCAAAAAAGACAGTTGAAAAATGGAGCTCAGGGAAACTGCAATTCACAAACCCGCAGAGTTATAAATGATAACTCTCATCCACAGATATATTGAGGGAAGGCAACGAAGAGGATTTGAAAGCAAGGCAGAATTGCAGGAAACAGATTTCAGGAGGTAGATACGAATCGCCTTTAAAGCACATGAAAAGCGGCAAAACGTCGACAATGATACCCTTGGCCAAAAAGGGCGTATGCGTTTTTTCCTGAATATATTCAGGAAAAAACGCATACGCCCTTTTTGGCCAACCAAGCAACCTGGAAAGGCAAATCAGCGCTACAAAGAAGTCTCGCTTCCCATCGGTCAAAAGGGCCATGCTGCAAAAAGTGTCAAAACCAGAAATGCAGGACAGGCCATGGAGAAATGGCAGCCTTGCTACACTGATGGGCGGGATGTAAATTGCCAACAGCCACTCTGGAGAAGTGTACGTTGTGTCCTGAAACATGGAAAAAAAACAGCTTAGGGAGCATAGGGCACGTCCACTCATGGGGGTATAAATTGGAAAAACTAAAAATCAGCAAGACACAGGCACCCGAAAGTTTAGGGCTGCTCTGTTGACAAGAACCTCCACTTCATGACACCTTAAATATCCCAGGAAAGAGAAAAATGGATAAAGAAGTTGTGGTCCTTATGTACAATGGAATATCACTCAGACATGAAATCAATGTTATAAGGCTAGTAGAAGCAAGATGAGTGGAGTTAGGAACGACGATTCTAAGTGAAATAAGTCACACAGAAAAAGACACTTATCATAAGCTATCACTTATAGAGGGAATGTAAAAACCGCTAGACTTGAACTGAATTACAAAACAGAACAGAGTCACACGTTTAGAAAACACACTATGGCTGCTTAACGGGAAAGGTGACGTGGGGTGATGCATAAAACAAGGGTTTCAAATTAGCTTAGATACCGTTCCATACACCCAATATGTAATAGACAAGACCTACTCCTTGCTCAGTGAACTGAACTCAACACCCCCTATTCACCGCACAAGAATATATCTGACTAGTAAGAATCTTAAAACCTATGTATTGATATCTCTCTGGAAGTGAGTCAAGAGGGTGTCAACCGCATAAACACAGCCGTGAAAAGCAGCTATACCCCATTATAAAAATAAATTACTTTTAAAAACCCGTAAAACAAAAACAGTGAAAGAGAGAGAAATTCTTACAAAATTCGTTCAGAGGCTGTGATGCAACCTGGTTTGACCATATCTAGACCCACAGCTGGATGAGACATAAGGGTGGACACTCTTGGGGCTGAGAGTTTGGGTGAGGTTGGGTGAGCAAACGCAGACCCTTTAAAGTAATACTGCGTGGTACCCATCCCATGGGTCCCAAATGTCCAGGTTCAAGGGCATCTTCCTACATCGAAAACATGCATGAGAAACCCAGAAGATGGTACACCGTGTGATTTTGAAAGGTTTCTAAAACGCACCTCATTTCTCATCTCCTTGTGCTCGGTTTCGCCATTCCAGCTACTTTACTAGCAATCTCCCTACTTGGAGAATCAGCACCTTTAACCTCCTGTTCCCTACAGGTTGCAATTTGTCCTGAGGATGAACGGGAAGAGGGGCAACCAATGAGAGACTAGATCTAGGTGTTGGGACAGGCACAGGTCACTCTATTTTCCCACCAGGAAGAAGAATTAACCACAGGCTCAGTCTGCCGCCCAGAAGCAGAATAGGACCTGAGGCAATCCCGCACTTTTGCGGCCAGCTCCCAAAAAAGACAGTTGAAAAATGGAGCTCAGGGAAACTGCAATTCACAAACCCGCAGAGTTATAAATGATAACTCTCATCCACAGATATATTGAGGGAAGGCAACGAAGAGGATTTGAAAGCAAGGCAGAATTGCAGGAAAGAGATTTCAGGAAGTAGATTCGAATCGCCTTTAAAGCACATGAAAAGCGGCAAAACGTCGACAATGATGCCCTTGGCCAAAAAGGGCGTATGCGTTTTTTCCTGAATATATTCAGGAAAAAACGCATACGCCCTTTTTGGCCAACCAAGCAACCTGGAAAGGCAAATCAGCGCTACCAAGAAGTCTCGCTTCCCATCGGTGAAAAGGGCCATGCTGCAAAAAGTGTCAAAACCGGAAATGCAGGACAGGCCATGGAGAAATGGCAGCCTTGCTACACTGATGGGCGGGATGTAAATTGCCAACAGCCACTCTGGAGAAGTGTACGGTGTGTCCTGAAACATCGAAAAAAAACAGCTTAGGGAGCATAGGGCACGTCCACTCATGGGCGTATAAATTGGAAAAAAGTAATAATCAGCAAGACACAGGCACCCCAAAGTTTAGGGCTGCTCTGTTGACAAGAACCTCCACTTCATGACACCTTAAATATCCCAGGAAAGAGAAAAATGGATAAAGAAGTTGTGGTCCTTATGTACAATGGAATATCACTCAGACATGAAATCAATGTTATAAGGCTAGTAGAAGCAAGATGAGTGGAGTTAGGAACGACGATTCTAAGTGAAATAAGTCACACAGAAAAAGACACTTATCATAAGCTATCACTTATAGAGGGAATGTAAAAACCGCTACACTTGAAATGAATTACAAAAGAGAACAGAGTCACACGTTTAGAAAACACACTATGGCTGCTTAACGGGAAAGGTGACGTGGGGTGATGCATAAAACAAGGGTTTCAAATTAGCTCAGATACCGTTCCATACACCCAATATGTAATAGACAAGACCTACTCCTTGCTCAGTGAACTGAACTCAACACCCCCTATTCACTGCACAAGAATATATCTGACTAGTAAGAATCTTAAAACCTATGTAATGATATCTCTCTGGAAGTGAGTCAAGAAGGTGTAAACCGCATAAACACAGCCGTGAAAAGCAGCTAAACCCCATTATAAAAATAAATTACTTTTAAAAACCCGTAAAACAAAGACAGTGAAAGAGAGAGAAATTCTTACAAAATTCGTTCAGAGGCTGTGATGCAACCTGGATTGACCATATCTAGACCCACAGCTGGATGAGACATAAGGGTGGACACTCTTGGGGCTGAGAGGTTGGGTGAGGTTGGGTGAGCAAACGCAGACCCTTTAAAGTAAAACTGCATGGTACCCATCCCATGGGTCCCAAATCTCCAGGTTGAAGGGCATCTTCCTACATCGAAAACATGCATGAGAAACCCAGAAGATGGTACACCGTGTGATTTTGAAAGGTTTCTAAAACGCACCTCATTTCTCATCTCCTTGTGCTCGGGTTCGCCTTTCCAGCTACTTTACTAGCAATCTCCCTACTTGGAGAATCAGCACCTTTAACCTCCTGTTCCCTACAGGTTGCAATTTGTCCTGAGGATGAACGGGTAGAGGGGCAACCAATGAGAGACTAGATCTAGGTGTTGGGATAGGCAGAGGTCACTCTATTTTCCCACCAGGAAGAAGAATTAACCACAGGCTCAGCCTGCCACCCAGAAGCAGAATAGGGCCTGAGGCAATCCCGCGCTTTTGCGGCCAGCTCCCAAAAAAGACAGTTGAAAAATGGAGCTCAGGGAAACTGCAATTCACAAACCCGCAGAGTTATAAATGATAACTCTCATCCACAGATATATTGAGGGAAGGCAACGAAGAGGATTTGAAAGCAAGGCAGAATTGCAGGAAACAGATTTCAGGAGGTAGATACGAATCGCCTTTAAAGCACATGAAAAGCGGCAAAACGTCGACAATGATACCCTTGGCCAAAAAGGGCGTATGCGTTTTTTCCTGAATATATTCAGGAAAAAACGCATACGCCCTTTTTGGCCAACCAAGCAACCTGGAAAGGCAAATCAGCGCTACAAAGAAGTCTCGCTTCCCATCGGTCAAAAGGGCCATGCTGCAAAAAGTGTCAAAACCAGAAATGCAGGACAGGCCATGGAGAAATGGCAGCCTTGCTACACTGATGGGCGGGATGTAAATTGCCAACAGCCACTCTGGAGAAGTGTACGTTGTGTCCTGAAACATGGAAAAAAAACAGCTTAGGGAGCATAGGGCACGTCCACTCATGGGGGTATAAATTGGAAAAACTAAAAATCAGCAAGACACAGGCACCCGAAAGTTTAGGGCTGCTCTGTTGACAAGAACCTCCACTTCATGACACCTTAAATATCCCAGGAAAGAGAAAAATGGATAAAGAAGTTGTGGTCCTTATGTACAATGGAATATCACTCAGACATGAAATCAATGTTATAAGGCTAGTAGAAGCAAGATGAGTGGAGTTAGGAACGACGATTCTAAGTGAAATAAGTCACACAGAAAAAGACACTTATCATAAGCTATCACTTATAGAGGGAATGTAAAAACCGCTAGACTTGAACTGAATTACAAAACAGAACAGAGTCACACGTTTAGAAAACACACTATGGCTGCTTAACGGGAAAGGTGACGTGGGGTGATGCATAAAACAAGGGTTTCAAATTAGCTTAGATACCGTTCCATACACCCAATATGTAATAGACAAGACCTACTCCTTGCTCAGTGAACTGAACTCAACACCCCCTATTCACCGCACAAGAATATATCTGACTAGTAAGAATCTTAAAACCTATGTATTGATATCTCTCTGGAAGTGAGTCAAGAGGGTGTCAACCGCATAAACACAGCCGTGAAAAGCAGCTATACCCCATTATAAAAATAAATTACTTTTAAAAACCCGTAAAACAAAAACAGTGAAAGAGAGAGAAATTCTTACAAAATTCGTTCAGAGGCTGTGATGCAACCTGGTTTGACCATATCTAGACCCACAGCTGGATGAGACATAAGGGTGGACACTCTTGGGGCTGAGAGTTTGGGTGAGGTTGGGTGAGCAAATGCAGACCCTTTAAAGTAATACTGCGTGGTACCCATCCCATGGGTCCCAAATGTCCAGGTTCAAGGGCATCTTCCTACATCGAAAACATGCATGAGAAACCCAGAAGATGGTACACCGTGTGATTTTGAAAGGTTTCTAAAACGCACCTCATTTCTCATCTCCTTGTGCTCGGTTTCGCCATTCCAGCTACTTTACTAGCAATCTCCCTACTTGGAGAATCAGCACCTTTAACCTCCTGTTCCCTACAGGTTGCAATTTGTCCTGAGGATGAACGGGAAGAGGGGCAACCAATGAGAGACTAGATCTAGGTGTTGGGACAGGCACAGGTCACTCTATTTTCCCACCAGGAAGAAGAATTAACCACAGGCTCAGTCTGCCGCCCAGAAGCAGAATAGGACCTGAGGCAATCCCGCACTTTTGCGGCCAGCTCCCAAAAAAGACAGTTGAAAAATGGAGCTCAGGGAAACTGCAATTCACAAACCCGCAGAGTTATAAATGATAACTCTCATCCACAGATATATTGAGGGAAGGCAACGAAGAGGATTTGAAAGCAAGGCAGAATTGCAGGAAAGAGATTTCAGGAAGTAGATTCGAATCGCCTTTAAAGCACATGAAAAGCGGCAAAACGTCGACAATGATGCCCTTGGCCAAAAAGGGCGTATGCGTTTTTTCCTGAATATATTCAGGAAAAAACGCATACGCCCTTTTTGGCCAACCAAGCAACCTGGAAAGGCAAATCAGCGCTACCAAGAAGTCTCGCTTCCCATCGGTGAAAAGGGCCATGCTGCAAAAAGTGTCAAAACCGGAAATGCAGGACAGGCCATGGAGAAATGGCAGCCTTGCTACACTGATGGGCGGGATGTAAATTGCCAACAGCCACTCTGGAGAAGTGTACGGTGTGTCCTGAAACATCGAAAAAAAACAGCTTAGGGAGCATAGGGCACGTCCACTCATGGGCGTATAAATTGGAAAAAAGTAATAATCAGCAAGACACAGGCACCCCAAAGTTTAGGGCTGCTCTGTTGACAAGAACCTCCACTTCATGACACCTTAAATATCCCAGGAAAGAGAAAAATGGATAAAGAAGTTGTGGTCCTTATGTACAATGGAATATCACTCAGACATGAAATCAATGTTATAAGGCTAGTAGAAGCAAGATGAGTGGAGTTAGGAACGACGATTCTAAGTGAAATAAGTCACACAGAAAAAGACACTTATCATAAGCTATCACTTATAGAGGGAATGTAAAAACCGCTACACTTGAAATGAATTACAAAAGAGAACAGAGTCACACGTTTAGAAAACACACTATGGCTGCTTAACGGGAAAGGTGACGTGGGGTGATGCATAAAACAAGGGTTTCAAATTAGCTCAGATACCGTTCCATACACCCAATATGTAATAGACAAGACCTACTCCTTGCTCAGTGAACTGAACTCAACACCCCCTATTCACTGCACAAGAATATATCTGACTAGTAAGAATCTTAAAACCTATGTAATGATATCTCTCTGGAAGTGAGTCAAGAAGGTGTAAACCGCATAAACACAGCCGTGAAAAGCAGCTAAACCCCATTATAAAAATAAATTACTTTTAAAAACCCGTAAAACAAAGACAGTGAAAGAGAGAGAAATTCTTACAAAATTCGTTCAGAGGCTGTGATGCAACCTGGATTGACCATATCTAGACCCACAGCTGGATGAGACATAAGGGTGGACACTCTTGGGGCTGAGAGGTTGGGTGAGGTTGGGTGAGCAAACGCAGACCCTTTAAAGTAAAACTGCATGGTACCCATCCCATGGGTCCCAAATCTCCAGGTTGAAGGGCATCTTCCTACATCGAAAACATGCATGAGAAACCCAGAAGATGGTACACCGTGTGATTTTGAAAGGTTTCTAAAACGCACCTCATTTCTCAACTCCTTGTGCTCGGGTTCGCCTTTCCAGCTACTTTACTAGCAATCTCCCTACTTGGAGAATCAGCACCTTTAACCTCCTGTTCCCTACAGGTTGCAATTTGTCCTGAGGATGAACGGGTAGAGGGGCAACCAATGAGAGACTAGATCTAGGTGTTGGGATAGGCAGAGGTCACTCTATTTTCCCACCAGGAAGAAGAATTAACCACAGGCTCAGCCTGCCACCCAGAAGCAGAATAGGGCCTGAGGCAATCCCGCGCTTTTGTGGCCAGCTCCCAAAAAAGACAGTTGAAAAATGGAGCTCAGGGAAACTGCAATTCACAAACCCGCAGAGTTATAAATGATAACTCTCATCCACAGATATATTGAGGGAAGGCAACGAAGAGGATTTGAAAGCAAGGCAGAATTGCAGGAAACAGATTTCAGGAGGTAGATACGAATCGCCTTTAAAGCACATGAAAAGCGGCAAAACGTCGACAATGATACCCTTGGCCAAAAAGGGCGTATGCGTTTTTTCCTGAATATATTCAGGAAAAAACGCATACGCCCTTTTTGGCCAACCAAGCAACCTGGAAAGGCAAATCAGCGCTACAAAGAAGTCTCGCTTCCCATCGGTCAAAAGGGCCATGCTGCAAAAAGTGTCAAAACCAGAAATGCAGGACAGGCCATGGAGAAATGGCAGCCTTGCTACACTGATGGGCGGGATGTAAATTGCCAACAGCCACTCTGGAGAAGTGTACGTTGTGTCCTGAAACATGGAAAAAAAACAGCTTAGGGAGCATAGGGCACGTCCACTCATGGGGGTATAAATTGGAAAAACTAAAAATCAGCAAGACACAGGCACCCGAAAGTTTAGGGCTGCTCTGTTGACAAGAACCTCCACTTCATGACACCTTAAATATCCCAGGAAAGAGAAAAATGGATAAAGAAGTTGTGGTCCTTATGTACAATGGAATATCACTCAGACATGAAATCAATGTTATAAGGCTAGTAGAAGCAAGATGAGTGGAGTTAGGAACGACGATTCTAAGTGAAATAAGTCACACAGAAAAAGACACTTATCATAAGCTATCACTTATAGAGGGAATGTAAAAACCGCTAGACTTGAACTGAATTACAAAACAGAACAGAGTCACACGTTTAGAAAACACACTATGGCTGCTTAACGGGAAAGGTGACGTGGGGTGATGCATAAAACAAGGGTTTCAAATTAGCTTAGATACCGTTCCATACACCCAATATGTAATAGACAAGACCTACTCCTTGCTCAGTGAACTGAACTCAACACCCCCTATTCACCGCACAAGAATATATCTGACTAGTAAGAATCTTAAAACCTATGTATTGATATCTCTCTGGAAGTGAGTCAAGAGGGTGTCAACCGCATAAACACAGCCGTGAAAAGCAGCTATACCCCATTATAAAAATAAATTACTTTTAAAAACCCGTAAAACAAAAACAGTGAAAGAGAGAGAAATTCTTACAAAATTCGTTCAGAGGCTGTGATGCAACCTGGTTTGACCATATCTAGACCCACAGCTGGATGAGACATAAGGGTGGACACTCTTGGGGCTGAGAGTTTGGGTGAGGTTGGGTGAGCAAACGCAGACCCTTTAAAGTAATACTGCGTGGTACCCATCCCATGGGTCCCAAATGTCCAGGTTCAAGGGCATCTTCCTACATCGAAAACATGCATGAGAAACCCAGAAGATGGTACACCGTGTGATTTTGAAAGGTTTCTAAAACGCACCTCATTTCTCATCTCCTTGTGCTCGGTTTCGCCATTCCAGCTACTTTACTAGCAATCTCCCTACTTGGAGAATCAGCACCTTTAACCTCCTGTTCCCTACAGGTTGCAATTTGTCCTGAGGATGAACGGGAAGAGGGGCAACCAATGAGAGACTAGATCTAGGTGTTGGGACAGGCACAGGTCACTCTATTTTCCCACCAGGAAGAAGAATTAACCACAGGCTCAGTCTGCCGCCCAGAAGCAGAATAGGACCTGAGGCAATCCCGCACTTTTGCGGCCAGCTCCCAAAAAAGACAGTTGAAAAATGGAGCTCAGGGAAACTGCAATTCACAAACCCGCAGAGTTATAAATGATAACTCTCATCCACAGATATATTGAGGGAAGGCAACGAAGAGGATTTGAAAGCAAGGCAGAATTGCAGGAAAGAGATTTCAGGAAGTAGATTCGAATCGCCTTTAAAGCACATGAAAAGCGGCAAAACGTCGACAATGATGCCCTTGGCCAAAAAGGGCGTATGCGTTTTTTCCTGAATATATTCAGGAAAAAACGCATACGCCCTTTTTGGCCAACCAAGCAACCTGGAAAGGCAAATCAGCGCTACCAAGAAGTCTCGCTTCCCATCGGTGAAAAGGGCCATGCTGCAAAAAGTGTCAAAACCGGAAATGCAGGACAGGCCATGGAGAAATGGCAGCCTTGCTACACTGATGGGCGGGATGTAAATTGCCAACAGCCACTCTGGAGAAGTGTACGGTGTGTCCTGAAACATCGAAAAAAAACAGCTTAGGGAGCATAGGGCACGTCCACTCATGGGCGTATAAATTGGAAAAAAGTAATAATCAGCAAGACACAGGCACCCCAAAGTTTAGGGCTGCTCTGTTGACAAGAACCTCCACTTCATGACACCTTAAATATCCCAGGAAAGAGAAAAATGGATAAAGAAGTTGTGGTCCTTATGTACAATGGAATATCACTCAGACATGAAATCAATGTTATAAGGCTAGTAGAAGCAAGATGAGTGGAGTTAGGAACGACGATTCTAAGTGAAATAAGTCACACAGAAAAAGACACTTATCATAAGCTATCACTTATAGAGGGAATGTAAAAACCGCTACACTTGAAATGAATTACAAAAGAGAACAGAGTCACACGTTTAGAAAACACACTATGGCTGCTTAACGGGAAAGGTGACGTGGGGTGATGCATAAAACAAGGGTTTCAAATTAGCTCAGATACCGTTCCATACACCCAATATGTAATAGACAAGACCTACTCCTTGCTCAGTGAACTGAACTCAACACCCCCTATTCACTGCACAAGAATATATCTGACTAGTAAGAATCTTAAAACCTATGTAATGATATCTCTCTGGAAGTGAGTCAAGAAGGTGTAAACCGCATAAACACAGCCGTGAAAAGCAGCTAAACCCCATTATAAAAATAAATTACTTTTAAAAACCCGTAAAACAAAGACAGTGAAAGAGAGAGAAATTCTTACAAAATTCGTTCAGAGGCTGTGATGCAACCTGGATTGACCATATCTAGACCCACAGCTGGATGAGACATAAGGGTGGACACTCTTGGGGCTGAGAGGTTGGGTGAGGTTGGGTGAGCAAACGCAGACCCTTTAAAGTAAAACTGCATGGTACCCATCCCATGGGTCCCAAATCTCCAGGTTGAAGGGCATCTTCCTACATCGAAAACATGCATGAGAAACCCAGAAGATGGTACACCGTGTGATTTTGAAAGGTTTCTAAAACGCACCTCATTTCTCATCTCCTTGTGCTCGGGTTCGCCTTTCCAGCTACTTTACTAGCAATCTCCCTACTTGGAGAATCAGCACCTTTAACCTCCTGTTCCCTACAGGTTGCAATTTGTCCTGAGGATGAACGGGTAGAGGGGCAACCAATGAGAGACTAGATCTAGGTGTTGGGATAGGCAGAGGTCACTCTATTTTCCCACCAGGAAGAAGAATTAACCACAGGCTCAGCCTGCCACCCAGAAGCAGAATAGGGCCTGAGGCAATCCCGCGCTTTTGCGGCCAGCTCCCAAAAAAGACAGTTGAAAAATGGAGCTCAGGGAAACTGCAATTCACAAACCCGCAGAGTTATAAATGATAACTCTCATCCACAGATATATTGAGGGAAGGCAACGAAGAGGATTTGAAAGCAAGGCAGAATTGCAGGAAACAGATTTCAGGAGGTAGATACGAATCGCCTTTAAAGCACATGAAAAGCGGCAAAACGTCGACAATGATACCCTTGGCCAAAAAGGGCGTATGCGTTTTTTCCTGAATATATTCAGGAAAAAACGCATACGCCCTTTTTGGCCAACCAAGCAACCTGGAAAGGCAAATCAGCGCTACAAAGAAGTCTCGCTTCCCATCGGTCAAAAGGGCCATGCTGCAAAAAGTGTCAAAACCAGAAATGCAGGACAGGCCATGGAGAAATGGCAGCCTTGCTACACTGATGGGCGGGATGTAAATTGCCAACAGCCACTCTGGAGAAGTGTACGTTGTGTCCTGAAACATGGAAAAAAAACAGCTTAGGGAGCATAGGGCACGTCCACTCATGGGGGTATAAATTGGAAAAACTAAAAATCAGCAAGACACAGGCACCCGAAAGTTTAGGGCTGCTCTGTTGACAAGAACCTCCACTTCATGACACCTTAAATATCCCAGGAAAGAGAAAAATGGATAAAGAAGTTGTGGTCCTTATGTACAATGGAATATCACTCAGACATGAAATCAATGTTATAAGGCTAGTAGAAGCAAGATGAGTGGAGTTAGGAACGACGATTCTAAGTGAAATAAGTCACACAGAAAAAGACACTTATCATAAGCTATCACTTATAGAGGGAATGTAAAAACCGCTAGACTTGAACTGAATTACAAAACAGAACAGAGTCACACGTTTAGAAAACACACTATGGCTGCTTAACGGGAAAGGTGACGTGGGGTGATGCATAAAACAAGGGTTTCAAATTAGCTTAGATACCGTTCCATACACCCAATATGTAATAGACAAGACCTACTCCTTGCTCAGTGAACTGAACTCAACACCCCCTATTCACCGCACAAGAATATATCTGACTAGTAAGAATCTTAAAACCTATGTATTGATATCTCTCTGGAAGTGAGTCAAGAGGGTGTCAACCGCATAAACACAGCCGTGAAAAGCAGCTATACCCCATTATAAAAATAAATTACTTTTAAAAACCCGTAAAACAAAAACAGTGAAAGAGAGAGAAATTCTTACAAAATTCGTTCAGAGGCTGTGATGCAACCTGGTTTGACCATATCTAGACCCACAGCTGGATGAGACATAAGGGTGGACACTCTTGGGGCTGAGAGTTTGGGTGAGGTTGGGTGAGCAAACGCAGACCCTTTAAAGTAATACTGCGTGGTACCCATCCCATGGGTCCCAAATGTCCAGGTTCAAGGGCATCTTCCTACATCGAAAACATGCATGAGAAACCCAGAAGATGGTACACCGTGTGATTTTGAAAGGTTTCTAAAACGCACCTCATTTCTCATCTCCTTGTGCTCGGTTTCGCCATTCCAGCTACTTTACTAGCAATCTCCCTACTTGGAGAATCAGCACCTTTAACCTCCTGTTCCCTACAGGTTGCAATTTGTCCTGAGGATGAACGGGAAGAGGGGCAACCAATGAGAGACTAGATCTAGGTGTTGGGACAGGCACAGGTCACTCTATTTTCCCACCAGGAAGAAGAATTAACCACAGGCTCAGTCTGCCGCCCAGAAGCAGAATAGGACCTGAGGCAATCCCGCACTTTTGCGGCCAGCTCCCAAAAAAGACAGTTGAAAAATGGAGCTCAGGGAAACTGCAATTCACAAACCCGCAGAGTTATAAATGATAACTCTCATCCACAGATATATTGAGGGAAGGCAACGAAGAGGATTTGAAAGCAAGGCAGAATTGCAGGAAAGAGATTTCAGGAAGTAGATTCGAATCGCCTTTAAAGCACATGAAAAGCGGCAAAACGTCGACAATGATGCCCTTGGCCAAAAAGGGCGTATGCGTTTTTTCCTGAATATATTCAGGAAAAAACGCATACGCCCTTTTTGGCCAACCAAGCAACCTGGAAAGGCAAATCAGCGCTACCAAGAAGTCTCGCTTCCCATCGGTGAAAAGGGCCATGCTGCAAAAAGTGTCAAAACCGGAAATGCAGGACAGGCCATGGAGAAATGGCAGCCTTGCTACACTGATGGGCGGGATGTAAATTGCCAACAGCCACTCTGGAGAAGTGTACGGTGTGTCCTGAAACATCGAAAAAAAACAGCTTAGGGAGCATAGGGCACGTCCACTCATGGGCGTATAAATTGGAAAAAAGTAATAATCAGCAAGACACAGGCACCCCAAAGTTTAGGGCTGCTCTGTTGACAAGAACCTCCACTTCATGACACCTTAAATATCCCAGGAAAGAGAAAAATGGATAAAGAAGTTGTGGTCCTTATGTACAATGGAATATCACTCAGACATGAAATCAATGTTATAAGGCTAGTAGAAGCAAGATGAGTGGAGTTAGGAACGACGATTCTAAGTGAAATAAGTCACACAGAAAAAGACACTTATCATAAGCTATCACTTATAGAGGGAATGTAAAAACCGCTACACTTGAAATGAATTACAAAAGAGAACAGAGTCACACGTTTAGAAAACACACTATGGCTGCTTAACGGGAAAGGTGACGTGGGGTGATGCATAAAACAAGGGTTTCAAATTAGCTCAGATACCGTTCCATACACCCAATATGTAATAGACAAGACCTACTCCTTGCTCAGTGAACTGAACTCAACACCCCCTATTCACTGCACAAGAATATATCTGACTAGTAAGAATC